>NW_009186738.1:0-35251 GCF_000690835.1 Fulmarus glacialis
TCGGGATTGGCTCCGGCGCCGCGGCGTGTTATTACTGTCTGATTTGATCGGAGGCAGGGGGTGGTCTCCAATCAAACAGAGAAAAGGTCCTGGAGAAGGTAATTAAATCCTGTCAGAGGCAATTATCGGTTCCAGGGCCATGACTCTGGCACTGAATGCAGATGATCTGAAGCTCTATTCTTGTAGAAATTCAAGAGGGCTTCTGGCACGGATCAGTTAGACATAAAGGAAACAGCAGGCTTTTTGCAAACAATGCAGCGCTGTATTTTGAAGCTTTTTGCACATCTTTTTTCCTCCCTGTTCTCAGAGTTTGGTTACCGCTGATCAAAAATATTTCCTTCTCCCCACATTCTCATTAATTTAATAGATAAGAGTTACTTACATATTATGCACATAATGACAAGCTACATAAGAGAAATGTTGTTCTGAAACACTGCCCACTTAAAACGTCTTTCATCAAGACAAAACCGCTTTAGACAATAGAAACATATCAAATTATTGATGTTTTACTGGAAAAAATGAAAGCATCAGAATTGGATTACGTATCCAGAAGGGCAATGTCTCATCTCTAAATCCTATGGATGCCAAAAGGGAATAAATAAATTACTTCCTCCTACCACAGTATAATGATGCCAACACAAGTGTATCAGAAGGGCCCTGACATGTTGAAAAAGGCATGGATTTCATACAAACAAAACACACTTTACATATAGTTCCACAAAGCCCAAAATATTATTTACTATATATTCTTTTTATTTTACTCTGATGTGACAAACCGATCTGAGAGAAACCTGAAATTTTTACCAGAGATTAGAAAAAACAAAACAAAATAAAAAATAAAAATCTCACAGCCCTTCTTTAACAAAAGCATTTTCCTGATTTTACATAAGACCTTTTTTCCCTCAAGCATGCATCAATTTATTATTTCAGAGCCAGCTTACAAGCTCAGTTGTGCAACAGTAACTCAGGATTGACACCATTAAAGTACGTGGAACTACTTTAGCTTTTACAGAGAGCAGAAGCAGTGCCTCAGCCTGGGCTGCCACCCCTTCTTGTGTCCAGGCATAGGGAGTGGAAGGGAAAAAAGAGCCGGGGTGTGTGAAAGGCCATGGGGGAAACACACCCACAGACTAACTGCAACTCTAGGTCTTCCTGAACAGGCTTCGTTCACTGGTAACATGTTCTGTTCTGAATTAGTTTTAATTGCCTCAAAATATCATACGTTCAATAAAAAATAAATTTTTACTAAACCCTTCCTTTCACTGAATTTTGATTTGCTGAGCTGACTTTGTAAACTGCTGTTTAAATATAAATATTGCTGCTGCTGAAACATTTCACACAGTATTAGTGTAAGTTCTCTGTTATTTCTGTGAGGGCGCTGGGTTTTTTGTCTGGTTGGTTCCCTGCATTTCCCCCGCAGAGGCCATGCACTTGCATAGCATCGTTTTATTTCATATGAATGCACACCTGGAGAGAGGGGATTATAGCCGCAGTTTCACATTTCCTCATGCAGATAAGGCATAGGGCTGGTTGAAAGAAATTAATTTAAGCTTTTCTTCAACATTTCAGTCACCTCATCGTATATGAAGAAGGTGTGTGTGTGGTGGGTCCTATAATTACTGAGGAGGCAGCAGATTATTTCCCCTCATGAGCAAGCACAGCAGAGGGAAAGACCTTTCTCCCTCGGACCATGCCTGGAGGCAGGGCCTTCTGTCGGCCTGACCCACAGCTCACTTGTGGTCCTGCTCCTGCAGCCATGTGGAGTCTCATGAAGTGTCTCCTTTTAGCCAGTAAGCCCACATTAAGAAAACACAAAAAAGAAAATTGCCCAGAGAAGCATAAAGGGAGAGACTCTACCATAAGCCTAATAGAGCTAAGGCTCAAATTTCATAAGTCTTTATAAATCCATACGGATGCTTTCAGTTGTAGAGAGGAAGGCCACTACAACTTTAGTAGCAAAGGAACATCTAAGTGTCCATAATTCATTCATTCTTGGATTTCAGTGCGAAATTACTGAAAAAGGCATTGCAGTTGGTGACAACCACCACAGTAGTTTCTGAAATTCAAGGCATTTGTCAACTAAGAGTTGAATGAAGCATGAACTTGGTTTACACAACTATCAAACAGCTGTCAGAAAATGACTACTTCAGTCGCTACCAGCTTCCAGCAGTTTCTAACCAGTGACACATTGCCCATCACCAACCAGTCAGGCCTCCCCCGCCCCCAATATTGATCAGTTGGTATTAGCAAATTTTTCCTGTTAACCCTTTTGGAAAAGGGTTAACTGACTAGTGTCTGTGAAGGGAAGTACTGCTATTCCTAGTTTTCAAGAGTAATTTTTGAGCATAAAATGGCAAAAAAACAAGCATCAGATAATATTGTCTTTGGCTTTACAGTGCCATCTCTGTCACTGTGCTGTGCTAACACAGACCCTCATCCACCTCACTTTGGATTCTTAGCCTTGTCAACATAAACATATTATATGCATATTCCTGGACCATTTTATAAGGGCCTTAGGGAATTTGAAAGAAACTTAAAAATTTACTGATGGTTTATACAGAATTGAACAATATTATTGAAAGAACAAGTTGTCTTACAGAAACTCATTTGCACTATCATTATCGCATACTCTAGTATTCTCTATAAAGGCACATCGAAAACAAAAGATTGAGGTAGCTCCCTGTGCTATAGCTGTCAAAGCTGACTTCAGGATTCCATACATTTCTTGTGACATTGATACGATCCTGATTATGCAAATGCTTGGCTATTAGAAGATAAGCACAATGCCTTAAATTCGTATCTGTATTTTAAAACATGCTTGTTCATCATTTGACTCTCCTCATATATAAATCTGTGTGTGCGTGAGAGAGAATATATTTCTGTATGTTCCTTTATACTTGAACATTACATACTTTAGCCTTGTAAAGGTTATTGAGCAGTAATTAGGAGAAATAGCACTAGTTGTTCGTACACCAAAATATTTGATTTTTGATTCACCGGCAGGGCACGTGACTAATTCTTATTTGTATAAAAGCAAATCTTAATAATCTAAATAAACCCAATATTTTGTTTATGATGCAAAAAGTGTTTTGTTTCATGGACGCTGTACAACATTGAGTTCAAATCTACTATTTCACTTACTAGGAAATTTGAGCAAGCGTGATAATAAAACTTGAAAAAAGCAGAAACAGTGAATATCAAGTTGATTACAAATAAACACTTCTTGAGCTTTTTGCAGTACTTGTTTATGTGTCATTAATATTAATACTCTTTAAAACATAAAAACAGAAAGGTCAATAAAATAGTTGATTATACCAACCATGAAGGGCTAGATTCTTTTAGACAATCCACGGTCATCACATTACATACGTAAATTTCAAGGAGCCAATATCCAATTTTCTGTGGTTTCTTTCTTCCCACACATGTCACACTTCAAATTCGTTTTGACAACTAAACAATGTTTCCTTTATTTCATTATAATTTCCTTATCTAGAGTCAAAGCTTCACGACAATTTCTTAGAAAGAAACATGAAAAGGCTTTCTGGTAGATAGGTTCCTTATTTTAAAGATTTCTTACAAAGATACATTGATAAACAATCCAGCTGCATGGGTTTTTGCAGGCAATATCTAACTCCTACCCTACCTCACAAATCCCACTGTAGATCCAATTCTCATGATTAATATTTGACCTCCTAAAAAAAAAACAAACAAAAAACCCACCCCAGGTTATTCTTCATATCTCATTTCTGCATGGGTTTTTTTTCTTGAGGCTGAAGCATCTGTGTTAATACCCTACCATCAGCATATACATTTTTAATTTACTAAATGCAGTAAAAAATATCAGTTGTCATTTGTGTAAGATATATTCACTCATACTTTTTTCAGTTTATGTATAAATGTAATTTCATTCATTAAAGCATATATATTTCAGAACAGGGCTGCATCCACTGCTTACTAATGCACAACAACAAAGTGAATTAATGCTTAGTCAGGTTCCTATCACCCAGCGACTGCAGAAAAACTGAAGGCTTACCAGAAGAAAACTGTGAAAAGGAATCGCAACACAACAGCTTTTTGATTCTGGGACCAATGTTCATGCCAGACTTGAGTCTGAGCATGTCTCAGAAGGAGCCACAGAACTGCCTGGCTGTGGTTCCCAAAAGGGATGCCCCACCTTGCATTGACCGGTGAAGCTCAAGAGCACTTCAGTATTGCCCTCTGACTCCCACATCCACTCCTGCAGTGCCAGAGGTGTTAGGAAGGTTGTAGGATACAACCCCATAACCTGAACAGAGTCAGGGAATTCAGACCTACTCCTCAGCTGAGGAAGTTTGGTTTCTTCCTTGCCCTTCAGTGCTCTATAAGGAAGGCGAGGATTGGCCAAATAGTCTGACCTGTATTGGCACAGCAGAACTGCAAGAGACCGTAGGTGTAAAAATGGCAAACTAGCAAGGTCATAAGCAGTAAGAAAGAACTCAAGAAAACAGTCATGGGATTTTTAACAATCTCAACGGACATATCCCTTGATTTTATGACACAGTTGAAAATTACATCGTTGGTGTTCCCTCAGTCCCGTGCCATCACGTTCAACATGCACTCTGAGGCAGGTGGGAAGACCATTTAATGAATCCCAAGCACAGGGCAGGAAGGAACCTCCTAAATCAAAAGTAATTGCCTGCTATCACAAGCCACATCATCATACAATCTGGTTTATAAATTAATCATACTTCATCTTAACAGTACCTTGGCATCTTCCTCCCCTTTCTGCCGTCAGGCAGCATTTCTGGCATCTCCCTTCTCCAATCCTTAGAGATCTCCTCATTTCCAGCCCGAATGTATGCATCTAAGAGCAGGTGATACACAATTTGTTCTTGTGCCAATATTTTCCCTTCTCTTAAGCAGCTGTTTTGTCTGGTATCTGCTTCTTTAACATACTTGTAAAGAGCAAGCAAGCTCTTTTACAGCTTCACTTTGCTAGGCTAAATAAACCAAGCTATTTTAGTCTCCTTTCAGCAGAGAGGTTCTCCATCCCATCAATAATCCTTGCAGCCTTTTCCTACACCTCTTTCAACTGGAACTATATTACTGAAACAGGGGCAAGAACAGCATGCAATAACTTAAATGACATGTACACTGTCTCATATATGACCTTAGCAGTTTGCTGTCCCTTTTGGGAATACTTCTCCAGGGGCATCAAACTATTGCTTTTTTCAACCACTCACATCACAGTGGTAGTTCACCCTCATTCTGTAATCTGCTAATATATTCAAGTTCTTCTTTTTGTTGGCATTTTGAATTGATTAGCTCAGATCTTGCAAAAGAAATCCTTATAACTAGTTTTTAAAAGCAAAGCATCATTCTTTGTAGTATTAAATGCATTCCTATTTCCATTATCCTCAGTCACCAAATTCTTCCTTTATAAAGTTCATTTCTTAATAACAATGACTTCATAATTTGGAGCTTTGCAATAATTTAATTATGCTGTACCTGCTTTTTATTCCAGTGTTATTATATAACAATGATTCAAAGGTGGCCTTTAAAAAAAACTCCATTCAATCTACTTCCAGTCAAAATTTTCTACTTTTGGAACAGATTTTTGTAGAATTCTTCAGCTATCTTACGGTTTTTCTCTTATTTCCCTCTACACCATCCTTCATGGTTTTTCCCACATGACCCATACAGAATGTTTTATTGAAGTCAGGATTAAACAAAAAAATCCTTTACATGAAGAACTTAATTTATCAAAAAGAGATGTGATACAATTTATCTTTGGTAAATTCAGTGTGTGTTATCCCATTTTAAATCAATCTCCAGAACTTCTTGTTTCTTTATTCTTTATATCTTCTTTTAACTTCTTCTCTAAAGTTCTGAATACTATTAAAGCTAGAACAACAGACAGTTACCTAGGACCATCCTCACCACCATGCATACACTTCTTAAATAAAACTTTTATTCTCCTGCTTTTTGGCACCATATACAATTTTACTGATCTTTTAAAAATAAAAAGGAACTACAGGAACCATAGTTTCACATACCATTTCTTTTTAAAGAGTTATTCAGTTTTTTTTTTCCTCTCTTACTTTCTCCCTGCCAAATTTGTATATTATGCTTTCCAAGTTTTAATTTTATTTTGGCTTTACTAAGATTGTATTTTCATACTTTCTATTCTCATTAAGAACTGTGTTGCTTCCTTGACAACCCCACCACCTCCACCCAACTCCAACTCGTTTGGCCAAAACTAGATTATCCTCAGTCTACATCTCATTTACATTAAATGCAAGTCCCACTTTCTCTCACCACCTTCTTTTCTTTAAATATATAGATAAGGAACTATTTACCGTTGATTTACATTCAATTTCTTTCCCAAGTCTAAGACATCTCGACTTCAGCACTTGTCATGTCGTACTTTCCAGGCAGTTTTCCTACCCATGACAGATCTCTTTCTTTGTTCATCGGCTTCTTCCCTAATTTCTAGTGGGATTTTTACTCTTAATAATCTTTTAGATGGTTACCCAGCTTAACATCACAAAATTGGACCTCAAAACCTTCCTTACAAGTTTATTCCCTCTTGCTTAAGATGCAAATTTCAAACATTTTTTAAACCAAACGTAGAGAACAATTCCAGGTCCTGAGTTCTATAGTCCAAGTGACTCCACTGAATAGCTCTTTACTTTGATTTCTTTAAGTCATTTCTTCAATAACAGTCTGAGATATATTTCTATTTAATTTGAAATTAATCAAAGGATCAAGCAAGCCAAGGCTTTTCTCTGTGAACAGCTTCTTATTTTCACTGCTTACCATAGCATAGAATCAGCTTTTATTTCTTCTGTAACAACTTGATAAAGAAACTCATCATTCTCATGCTGAATTAAAATTGGGTCCTACCACCAATTTCTCAGTTTTTTACCCATTTTTATGTGGAATGTTAAACCCTTTTCACCACAACACAGTTCTCACAGTGCTCTGTCAAACCGTGTAACAAGGTTCTTTACTCACAATCAAAACTTAGCCTGGTAGTATATAGCTCACTGCTGATACTTTTCCATTAGGTCATTGTTCAACCAACACTGAAGCATTTTCGTTCCAAACCCCTTGTTTTAGCCATTCTATTCTTTTGTATTACTTTACAGATTCATTAGGACAGAAAATCACCTATCACTTTAATTTCTATTTTTCCTAAATTAAGCATACCCTTCAACAGTCACGTTTCAGACACCACCACTTACCCACCTTGCTTTTACATTCTCTGAAGTGTTGTGTCCAGTCTGCGCTAAGTATGTCTATTCATCTTATTGTCGAGGTCCCTGGCATAGCTTAGCCCATAAACATTTTGGATGTTCCTCACGGCATCTGCTAGTTTTCTAATCAGATCAGACAGTTCTCTCAATTACCTTGCCACATACCTGACTATTGTTGTCACCATTATGACTTTCCTGATTAATGTTCGTAACAAGTGCCACAAGGCTACAGTGAGCGAGGGGAATTGTCATAAATTCTTCTGAGGTATCATTTTCTTTTAATGATAGATTACTATACTTTTCATGTCCTTAGTTTCCATTTAAAGGGTAAAATTATTTTACACAATTATCAATAGTTCTTTATATCTATATTAACACGCTCAGGTAAGTTGCCATAGTTGTCATAGAGATTTTCTTTATATCATTTCCCTTTTTATAAAAAATGCTATAATTGTCACACTCATGCTCAAAAAGCAAGCAGACAATATGGCTGACAATAATTAGCTCACAGTCTGAGCATTGAGAGCAATGCAGCCAATCCCCACTCATGGCAATGGGATCAAGATTTCATTCCTACCAGTGCTACAGTTAAGCATTAGACCTACTGCAAGGTTTGATGTTTGAGATCAAACACATTATTATTATTAGTTTAGTTGGTATCTGGTGGATCCTAATAATTGTACTATTAAGTCCACCTTTGCAAATTCTCTTGGTATTATGGGTATTACTCAAACAGAAGTCCCAAGTAGTATCTCATAAAATTGATTTGGGAAGAAGAGGCTGGACCAAAGACTAGGGTACAGGAAAATAGATTAAATCATTTTTGTTGTGGACCTTATACTAATCATCATGCAGACTTTAAAAAAGAACAGAATTGATGAGCAATTTTATATCTGTTCCCTATTCGACACGAGTTTATTACTATATGATAGAAATATCTCATTTTGAAGCACAGTGTTTCTTCCTGGGAAGTAAAAGAAGTATAGTTATAGTAAAGATTAAGGTCTGGGGTTTTTGAAGAAGTCTTCTTTTTCTGTGACGTTTCATGACCCTTTTACCTTGAAGGACCCCATCAAATGACTCAAGAGTATGTTAGAAAGTTTGATTTTTCCACAAAAAAATAGAAGTAAAGAAAAAAAGTTAATTGCAGGCTGCGCGCCTTTCACGAAGCTCTTATATCTCTGGATTTAAAAAAAAAGTCTGCTACTTTAGGGATAGTGTTTCTGGAGATGAGCAAAGGTGTTAAAAGGAACTCTCATTAGAAAGATATAGTCCTCTTATCATTGAACTTCTCAAACAAAATAATATATTTGAAACCATCCAGGTTTAAGAGAGAAAACTCTGCAATATTTAAAGTTCTGCCATGTGACAAGTGTTCATCCTCGTGTACAAAAACCTACACACAAGAAAAGGACGGGAAGAGACATAGCCAGCTTCCTGCTTTGTTCTGTTCTGACACCTCTGTATTTCTGCCTGACCCAAACCTATATCAAAAAGGCTATCTGACAAAAATTAAGGTAACATTTGACAAGGAATTATAAAAAGAGAATTAAATTAAGACTAATTAAAAATTCTGCAGTATTTCAAAGGTTGATTTTAAATACTAACTTCTGTTTTTAAAAAGAGCCTTCTGTCTCTATTGACTATATATACACTTTCAAAAGCATACAGATATCATTTCACCCATTGCTCATATTTACTGCAGCTGAGAAGTTGAATTGTTTTATAAACAACTCTTTGAAACTGCAGAGAGAAATGAAAAATAATTTAGTTGCTCAAAAATGAAATTAAGTAACACAGAAAGAATATAGCTCTGGACTTAAAGCTCTGGTCAGCTTTAAGCCTTATTCATAAGGCAATATCCTGAGTGTAAAATCATTCCCTTTGCATTACAATGAAAAATACGCTCAATCCTGACCATCAATAGAGGCTGCCTGGTAGGTCATACAAGAACGCAGTGCATGTAAATGCAATTAGGGCACAGAAACCACCTGGCAATAGGCAAAAAAAATCAAACACCAAAGGGTCTGAAATGCTAGCCAAAGCCCTGGTAATACTGACTTAATGTGATTATACATGGAGACGTATCCCATCTGCAAGCAGTTGCAAGTCTTCCTATTTTGCATTTAATGTCATGTCTCATATTAGCTGTATAGCACCAAGATGCCATAGAGTGAAACCGCCACTGCAAGTCTATAGCAAATAAAATATGCTGAAGAAATAAGGTTGCTGCCTCCCCCAAATATTCTGTTAAAATGCTTTGCTGCCCTCTCCCTTCCCAGGCAGTGTAAGGGATTATTTTTCCATCAGGAAGAGTCAGGTTCCGGAATGCATTCCTAAAATTCATTGTATTGTGCTAAATGGCTAGAAGATTGCTTACACTACCATGTTTAGCTGGTTTTGTTACATCTCAGAAAAGTTTTGCTTTAGTCTGATTGTCAGTGCCTACCACTGTCATTTTTAGGGTAGTGACGGATTTTCTGACAACGTTATTCCAATGTAGCAGCATCATACTGCAGATACCAAAGTTTGACTGGTAAAGCAGAGATGTCTTACTTGCTTATAAGAGAAGGTCACAGGTGTGAAGGAATTGGGTGCCTCAGACTTTCCTCTATGTTAAACCCCTTTGAGAATCCCAAATCTTTAAGAACAAACTGCATTCCAGAGAAATAACATGTCGCATATATCTGGTTTCTATGTGATCCTTTCACTTAAGGATATCAAACTTTTTTCCCTCTCAACAGAAAAAGTATGAATTTCTGAGAAAATATTTAGTGTACATATAAAATAAACTAAAAACCACCGCTTGAAATAAAAGCTTTTTCAAGTTATTTCAATCAAATAATATTAAAATATTTATTTCAAGTATAATATGCTCCCTCTCTAATGGCCATATTTACAAATACAAAAATTTAGCACAAAGAAACCCAAACTGACTGAGGACAGTCAACTTTTTTATTGAACATCCACTGATGTTGGCTTATTTTCTATTATTCTTCATCTGGTAAGGCAGACACACCAGGATATTATTTTAGAAAGCCACGTACAAATGGCAGAATCAGCATCAGTGATTTGTGACTACTATTGAAGAAATAAGAAATAATTGCAACCTTTCATTACAAAACCTGTCATTTGGTGTCTGCAAGCAATTTGGTGTAAAACTAATCTTGACGACTGAGTCATTGCCAAACCTAATAATTTGCTGCATAAACTTTAAACCGTATAATTGCTCAAGGTGAGTGCACGAATCTGTAACATTAACTGTTACTATATCAAGACCCAATCATACAGTTCTTGATTCAAAGAAATTGGGACTGTAGGATCAAGCTCTTAATTAGTTTTTCTCTTTGAACATAATGTGGGTTAATATGAACTTAAATTTCATGAAAAAAAATCCATCAGTGAAAGACATAACAACATTTCCATTTAGCAAGCTTATTTTGGATTACTCACATGAACGGCTGAATTCAGAAACATTGGTTGACTGGGTTTCAGGATTTTGCAAACTTATACGTAAACTGCGCCAGTAACAACAACAACAACAAACATAACTGCAGAAAGGGAAAAACCCATTAGTATTTATCACAAATCAGATTAAACCCAACAGATTTTTTCAATATGCAGACTGTGGATTAAGCATCCTCACCACACGACAGGTAACAGCTACGCCTGGACTCTACATCCTACTTCCATTTGTAAACAGTTGGCTAGCCCAACATTTCTCTTCGCTATACAAAACCCTACCTCTTATTTGGTTATATTTTTTCCCTAGAAGAGTTCCTACCCAGTTTGCAATTTTAAAAAGCCCATTTTTTATCATTTTGTAAACATTATTTTATACCATAAAATATCATTGGTCTGCTCGTGCACCATATGAACTTTCAGCAGTTTCTTGTAAACCTGATGTAAAATCAGCATTTGCTATTAGTATCTGTCATGGAAATGATGTCAGAAATCTCCATTTACAGCCTATCTTGTTTTACTACCTACCATTGTTGTAAAATAATTACCATATCCATATATTTGTAGCACACCTATATGTACATGCCGTTTTTCTGTTAATTTTGTTTCAAGGATTTGGAGAGAAAGGTGGATTGGCAAGGGAGTTCAGATGCTCCCACAACATGTGAAAATAAAGTTCAAGTCACAGCATGGTGCAAAGCATTATTGGAAGAGAAAAAGAAGGAACTCTGCCCTACAATGTGTTGAAAGCTTCCCAAATGGTGAGAGTTATTTCAGAAAATTTATTTTAGGTAAAAGAAAGCTTTTCAAGGAAGTGGTAACATCGGATTACACGTTATAAAAGGTTGCTTTCCAAAGCAAAGTGGAATTATTTTACTTCTACTTCTCTTTTCAACATATCCTACTACTCTAGGAAAAAGATACTAGAAAATGTCACCTGGTTGACAGCACATATGTATGCACGTGTGTAGATTTTATTTTTTAGCAAACCCCAAAGACAGAAACTTGTTCCTTCAAAACATAAAATTATTAAATGAAAAAACCTCTCCTTCATGTTAAGTACTGAGTAAAAAATATACTAGGTTTGCATACAAGAAGTATAAAGATTCCTTAGAATACTATTTTTTCCGCATTTCAAGGAGCCTTGAAAGATGAAATGTTAAAAAATCATTCTACCAATTCTACCATAAATCAAGTAGCTGCATCCTGAAGACCAAATATGTCCTGTGAACTTAAGCTTTAATCTTGCAAGATCTCAGGAGCTAAACAGAGTTCCTCCCCCTCCTCTCCTACACCGCTGCTTGAGCACAGCTCCAAATTCTGAAACCAACATTCACCAGAGGCATGGCTGAAACCTGAGCGTAGGCACGTACGCCTGTGGTAGAGAGAGAAGTTTTAGACGCAGCCTTCTCTTTGACATTTCCTAGTACGTGCCTTTTTAGCATCCCAAAGCTCAGTACAGTGTCTGCTCTCAGAGACACTAACTCTCTGCCACAAGTTCAACAATGACCCAAGATTTCCAGGTGTCGTGGTTTAACCCCAGCCGGCCACTGAGCCCCATGCAGCCGCTCGCTCACTCCCCCCGGGTGGGATGGGGGAGAGAATCAGAAGGGTAAAAGTGAGAAAACTCAGGGGTTGAGATAAAGACAGTTTAATAGGGAAAGCAAAAGCCACGCATGCAAGCAAAGCAAAACAAGGGATTCATTCACTACTTCCCATCAGCAGGCAGGTGTTCAGCCATCTCCAGGAAAGCAGGGCTCCATCACGCGTAACGGTAACTTGGGAAGACAAATGCCATCACTCCGAACGTGTCCCGCCCCCTTCTTCTTCGCCCAGCCTTATATGCCGAGCATGATGTCATATGGTATGGAATAGCCAGCTGGGCCAGCCGTCCCGGCCACGCTCCCTCCCAGCCCCCTGCGCACCTGGCAGGGCACCGGAAGATGAAAAGTCCTTGACTAGCGTAAACATTACTTAGCAACACCAAACCCATCAGTGTGTTATCAACACTATTCTCATATACATCCAAAACACAGCACTATACCAGTTAATAGGAAGAAAATCAACTCCATCCCAGCTGAAACCAGGACACCAGGCCATACAGTGCCGTCCACTTCCATGGCTGAGCCCCAGCCTTTTAGCACTGTACTGCGTAATGCACGCATCCTTTTGCCTTTACGCAGTTCACTCCAAAAGAGACTGCCCTCTGAAAGGGTACAAAGTAATTTATACATATAGGGTGCATAATCAGTTCAACATTTGCAGGGATGAAACAAACTATTCCATATTGAAAAGAAGTTAGAGTCATTATGTCATTAAAGACGTACGTGTATCACTAAGATTGTTTCCCCAGCTTACCTGACTTGTACACGCTGCCACAGTGTTGTCTATATATACTTGACCTGCATCTGCTTGATAGGTAATCGTCACTTCTGCTGCATCTTTCACTAGAGATGGGGAGAACAAGGGAAGAGAAGAAAGAGGAGACAGAAAGTAACCCTGTCTTTAACAGATGCCAATACAACTTGGAAGCTCACCAGCAGGTAAAGTCAGCTAACAAGGACAGTGAACTCCCCTGAGCATAAGTGTGAGATCTTTTACAATGAGCCTGCACTATGTTACTGCAGAAGATTTGTGCCTATGCAGCAATGAAGCCACCCATTAGTCCAAAAGATAGAATTTACAAAGTGTTTCTGAATGAATAATTGGGAAATGAATTTGACTGTGATGTTTTGAAGCAAAACTTACAAGACGAATAGACTGATTTTTTGCAGTGAGCTTAAAAATAAAATTAAATCTAGGACTTTTTTTTTTATTATTACTCCTACAAACCTCACAGAGACTATAAATAACATAGCTATAGTAGCTACAATTAAGAACTAAGTCCCTGGAGGGAAAAGGAGTCATTTTTCACGTATTGAAGTTGTCCCTAGACTCAACCAAAGCAGGGTAAAAGAGTTGATTTCTCTCATGCATTTCCAGTGCAAGTGACCTCTGTATACAGCCAGGCACCTACATCAAGTGTAAAGTTAGCCATGTTAATGCAAACAAGCTCTTTATTGATCTACTGTAGCGAAGACTTGAGCCTGCACAGTAAAATAACAAGGGGAGAAATCCACGTACAATTAAGAAAAAGGAGTTTTTGGTTTGTTTTAGTGTTTGTTAGACCTCACTACCATCAAAAGCTACTTCAATATATTTCACATAAAAGTGGAAATCTTCAACCATTTTTCCCGTTATCATGATAGTCCAAGTATTCCAAGGGACAAATGACTGAAACAACAAAGAAAACAGACTGAAGTTTTATCTCATTAAAGCTATTCAAAGAAATTATTTCCCCCCTTGAACACAGTGGCGTGAGTGTAACAAACAGGCACAGTGTGGAAAGTCTGGGACACGCGGGTAAGTAATAAGCCATTGCTTCTTTATGAGACAACAAGAAAATACATATAAAACTAAAAAGGGAAACTTTACAAGGAAAATCAGTAAACACGAGATCGATTTTGCCCATTTATTCTCCTAATCTTGTCATGCTGTAATCAAGTTTCAAGTTTAGTTAGATTTTCCCTGCCCCCTCATCTAGAATTTAAGCAAGCAGTGTATTATATCAGTGCAAATGGACTCTGGCTTTCTAGACCCCAAGAGAGTTTGGCTGTTCACTAACGTATATGTAAAAATAGTTTCATTTTGGGCAAAGCTCCTCTTTGTGCTCCTGAAGATTAAATGGTGATGGTCAATCACAGTGAGATGAATTTTACTTCAGTCAGAATTGGCATGTGTCCACGCTGCAATTCAATGAAAGAGTTTTCTTCCTTTCACTCTAAACAATGTCATTACCCCACTAATTCATTTCATTGTATAAAGCATGAAAACCTGTGAGATATCACATCAAATATTTGCTTCACTGTTACTAAGGAAGAACAAAAAACTTGAGAAGGCTTCTGCATAAGTATGAAGAAAGAGAAATAATTGCAAAGAGGAAGGTGGTCTTCTATACTCAAAATAGCTGCTATGGTTCCTTCTGCAAAGGTTCTCTTTCACCGAAGAACATTGCACTTCATTTGCCAATGCCAGTATACACAGAAATAGGCTTCAAAGTTTGTATGGAACTTCAGAACCTAAAAAAAAAAAGAAAGGGAAAACCCATGTTTTTGCAACATTATATTTGCATAGATTAAGATTCTGTTCAGAAAGCAGACGTCCAGCTAGTAAAAGGAGCCTCAAAATACCTATTATACAAATATTAAAGTTATTCAACTTAAACTCCTGGAAGTCCACTGTAACTGCTTCTTTTATATTTGGCATTGCACTTCAACTGCTGAATTCTTTAGCTTCCAAGAGCAGACTTACGGAGATGCTGTACTGTTTGATTTGGCACTATTCTCAAGCCTTGGCAGATGATCAAATATAGGGCACAGAAGAGCAGGAAAAGCCTTAAGAAACTGTCTGGGCTGCTGTCGTTGCTGCCTCCAGAGAGACACAACTTACTAGTAAGCACAAAGTAGCTGTATGTATTACTCTTGTTTAATTTTATACTGCTTTTTTACATATATTGACAAAATAAACATCAGCATTTTGTCAATAGATACTAATTTGCACCCAGATTAATTTGCATCTCTTCATTCTCCAACAGGTAGAAATTTTATTTTTTCCTCTTTGCAATATTTTGGAATATATGAGTCACTAATGTAGTACACCAAGTGAAAACTCAAGACAAAATTGTTACAAAAGGCAGCAGGAAGGAAACAGGACAATTTAAAAAGTACTTTAAAAAACCCACAAATTATAGTATGATTAAAACTGGAAGATTTAAAACATTATGTCTATAAATATCCAAGGGACATAGAACTGCATTTTTGCAACAGGGTTTAGATTCAGAGCAGTGTTTTGAATTTCAAGAGGACCCAATAATAAGCTGGGGAGTCCTGAAAAACTGCCAAGAAAATTCTGCTCATGTAGAATACCAGGAGGAGAGTGGGGGGAGGATGTCCAAGTCACCCAGAGGCAGCAGAAAGTAATCCCGAGGTCCTTACACATGACTGGAAATTCACGGAAATGCCTTCCATGTAAACAGGAATCACCAAATATCAATACAATCACAAAAGCTTTCACATGCAGTGTTTAACTCCTCATAAGATCAGGCCATGTCAAGTGACAGGGCCCAGGGAAGAGAGAAGAGCGCTTGCCAACATCCCGGTCCTCCTGTTTGTTACAGCAGGCAGCCGATACTCGAGATAAAACACACTGCGTAGCGACGTCTTCCCTGCCTCTGCCGATAGCCTGAACCCTCCAAAACCCACATGGGCGTAGGATACTTCCACTTCTGCTGAGCATTGCTCCAGCGGGAGCAGGGAGGAGAAAGAGAGGGCTCGCAACTGTAAGGGGAATTAATGCGTCGAGCAGTTTAACTCCTATTCACATTTTGACTTGGAGAGCTGCCAGGTTACCAGGGAAGCAAGTCATACAGAGCAGCTGTTGCCCAGTTATGATCTTCTCTCTCCCCAGACTTCCTCCACATACATGCAGCAGATCCTCGTCAGCAAGCTGGGGCTTTTTAAGGCCCCCACAGCAGAGAGAAGGAGCCAGAGCTCTTTGCGTGGCTACAGCTTTGGCTGTATTTCCTCCCCGACTCTGCACTGTAAGTGGAGAAAAGCATATTATGCTCTGTGCTGTACGGCAATGCTGGGCGATGCCCTTAGGGGAATGGGCAGTGGGGATGAAACCCAAAAAAAACTCTTCCAGTTTGTGCAAGCAATACACTGCCTTTTCTAGCTCAACAGTTATGAGAGTCAGATGACTCTCAACCTATGGTCCAGCCACCAGCGGACACAGAGCCACCCTTTGTAAATGCGGCATCACGCTTTGCTACAAATCTCAACATGACTTCTACACACGTTAAATTAATCCTCACAAAGGATTACATAAAAGACATCCCACAATCTTCCTCCTTTTCCAAGATTTTGAGATTACTTCCCCCTTCCTCCTCATCTGCCACCTCCTGTCATGCACCATGCCTGGGGACAGACATTGTACCTTAGCCAGCATGAATGCAGAAAACATCTCTCCTCCTGAATGACACTTCCATCTCCTTATTCCAAGACGTTAAAGTCTTTTGTGGTCAGCTATGCCCAGATTTGCCACGCTACATAACCTGAAGTGAAGCTTCCTAAAATAAGATGTTTTGTCTCATGTCCCTTTTAAAAGCAAGCCTGAAGCCTCTACTGCAAAATACTCTACTTGCGTATATACCTGTACAAGCGCATTAAACTGAACGTCTCAATTTCTATAAAGTGTGCATTTTTTAAATGTTCGACTGCTTTACTATACTACTTTGACAGGTATTCTTGTGACAGTTCAAAAAAAGAATGCATTCCCTAGAGACAAACACTTTTTACTGATTTCCTTCAAAATTTCTTGCAGAGTGCACTGTATGATTACTGGGTTTATTGTTCTAAAGCAGAACTACCCAAGTGAGCAATATCCAAGAGCGATGCATGTCTGTACAGTTGCTTTAGACAAAAAAAATTTATCTAGTGGCCAAATTCCAGTTGCAGTTATGGTCCCTTAATGAAATTACATCTTAATGGAATTGACCTACTTATACATTAAGACTACTGTAGCTAAAATACAACATAGATGGAAACATATTCTTTGTCATTTTAGCTGCAATTTGCGATATTGATTTTAACCCTGGATCAGACCTTGATCTAACTAAGTGCACCGTGAATCCAAAAATCCTCACCTCCAGACCAAACATTTGTTCTTTATTATAAATGCAAGCAGACCGCCTCACATTTGGGTGACGGATGTGACCCCAATCTCTCAGTTAGCACTCTGGTTCAAAGAGTAATCCTGTCGCATGCAACTTTATTATTATGAAAGCTATACAAGAGTGCTCACTGACACAAAGTAATTACTCCTAGTTCTCAGTGACACCAAGAACCACTAGGGTATTTTCTTGTGAAATAGGAAAAAAAAGCAAACCCAAAAGTTAGGGTGCTGGTTTGCAAACAGAAAAAGAAATCTTTGATTCCTTTATACCAGTGAAAGTTAGGGGGGAAAAATTCTTTTAAAACTGAAGCATTCAACCTTTCACCACAAGGCCCTCCTGCCCCGATTGAGATGTTCTTAAAAGATTTATTCATTGCAAGTAGAAGCATAGGAATCCGCATAGATTTATAATACCTATGTGCTGATCCTCCCTATAGTAAGTGAAACCTAGATCTTCCACAAGTATTTAGGAGCCCATTTCCTATTGTTTTAACTGGGCACCTAAATGCCTTTAAACCTATTTATGCTTCACCACCCCTCTTCCTCCCAGTAAATGAAGGTAATACTGTCTCCCTGTTTCAAAGAAGGTTCATGAGAATGAACTACTAACATCACTGAGTCATTTCAAATTATATTTAGTCATCTAAATAACTTCGAGGACTTGGGCCTCAGGGACTCTAGAAACACAGGCATAGAGCAGCCCCATACAGTGTTATAGGCTTACTACCTGTAGTGAATGAGATTTTGAAGAGTAACTTAATCACAACAACAGGATTTAAAAAAAAGGAAATTGTGATTCTAATTGTCCTACAAGTACAGGAGACAGGTTCTCTAATTGTCCTCTGTGCCTTTCAAATAATCTCTCTAAGGAATTATTAGACTTTTTGTGACTGAACTACTCCCTCTTTACAAACTTGACTCCACATCTAAACCATGGAGCAAATCAAATGTAGTGGACCCTTTTAATCCAAGAGAGCCTCTCTACGTGACTAGAAAGAAAGACTCTCTTTAAACTGATCTATTTCGTTTCATAGGCAGTTATAAACGTTCATCTCTCTTTCCTTCTTGCAGACATGAAGAAGGGAGCACTACTGTCTCAGGACTCATATACTGTACATCATTTTACATTAAATCATTAGAAAGAAATAGCACATAGGAAGAACAATAGGAAGCAGAGGCAAGTGTTCCACAGTACTATAATTACTATAATCTTCATTTTTAAAGACGGAAATCCATAGGAAAAAAAAAACACAACCCAAAATATAATCAAACACACATTTACCAGTGGTTCAACGGATTTATTTGAATAGAAGCAGCGTGGTCTGCAAGGAACTGGGATTAAGAATATATATATTTGCTGAACTGCTAATACTTCCAAATTGTAAATGAAAACACAAAACATCATGACTGCAGAGAACGTAAGAGCATTATCCAAGTTGTTAACACGTTTATGCAGGAGACACGAAATTAATTCATTGGATGTCCCTAGACTCTACTGAACACCAGTAAACTTAACAGAAACTTTCAAAATGCCAAACATGAAAGACCACAATCGTTTCTGACTTAGCATGTGACCTTCGATCAGTCATTTTCCCCTTGGCCCATCATTTCTGGGTTGTGTTTGCTTACACATTACAGTGTTGCATGGACTTGACTTAACACGGGTTAAGTGAGTTCAGTGCTGAAAGTAGCTCCGCACTCATTATGGATGAGAATGCTTTGCTTTGGGTGTCTGATCTCAGGAGATGATGCTAGAAAAGGAAACTACTTTATCTTCACCACTACAAAAGACAGTAATAGTGCAAAATCCTAAACACTTCAACTATTTTTGCATGCCTCAGTATGTCTTCAGGAAAAGATTCTGGAACAAAGGCTTAACATTTTTATTTAGTAAGTGATTTCAAAATGCTAAAGATAAACAAAGAGAATGCTACAAAAGAGAAAAGGGGGGAAAAACCGAAAAGATTACCATCTCATAGAAAAAAATGCGTGCTCTTCACACAGTAATTCTCCCTACTCTGTAACAGTTTATTTTATGCCTACATAATGCCTTTGTTTTGAACAGGATGACACAGCAGTTCTTGGGAAGGTATCCCTTCATGACTATGATATAAATTTTTCAATGGTGCCAGTAAGATTAGAGAATTCTGAACTTTAATAACAGAAAACATAACTTTCTGACCAGATGACAATCAAGAAGACTTGAAAAGTTCTAAACCATCATCAACCATACAAGCAATCATAAACAACCCACCAAACACTTTTTCCAAAAAGCAGTCAGTAAAAGCAAGATTGTATATCCCTACTGGTGCACACAATCGTAGAATCATAGAATAGTTTGGGTTGGAAGGGACCTTTAAAGGTCATCTAGTCCAACCCCCCTGCCATGGGCAAGGACATCTTCAACTAGATCAGGTTGCTCAGAGCCCTGTCCAGAAGCAAAAGAACTTTCTCCAGCTTCTCTGGAAACCCCAAATCTATAGGGAAGACAACATTTGAAATATTAAAGGAAGTCTGTGAGAGGAAGCAGCAAAAAAATACATCACAGTGTATGTTAGCTGTTTCAGAAGCATATATTACATTTGCCCTTCAAATCAGCACAGTGGTAGCCTTACATACAACATGCAATTCTTGAGTGATATATTGAAGTTCCTCCTTTTCCTCAAAACTTCCTTACAGAAGAAGAGAGTTGCTGTATGCAGCAAAGTAGAAGTACGTGTACCTCAATGTCATCTCAGATTCCAAGCAAGTATTGCTTTAAATTATTTTACTAACACGATAGATCATTTCTTCTTACATCTGTTTATCTGCCCTTAGACTGAGGGTCCTGTAAGGCACAGACAGGAGCTTTTTGGAAAGCATCCAACTGCCCCCATCAAAAGAATTACTTCTGCTTAATGAGTATTAATTCAATTATAATAAAGCACAGCAAACAACAGAGATGCTCTGGCTTGATTTTAGAGACGAGTTGCAGTGAAACTCTGAAATAAATGATAATGCCAAAGGAAAAATTCTTCACTGTTGTCAAACTGTTCGGAAAGTGTTAACATGGTTCATTCATTTTCAGCTGCAACACCATGTTGAAAACATACTTTTGCTGGTCTGTAGTTGATTGATGTACATTACTCATATCAGGCTAATGGCACTTTATTTTCCAACAGTAGCAAGTAATGAGTGACCTTGAGTGCATATTGTTTTGCTGAAAGGTTTTGTTGCTCCGTGTACTCTATGAGCACCCCCAAGGAAATGAGGGCCCTGTATTGGTGTTTTTCAGCAAACCTCATTTCTTTCATGGCTTTCTGTAAAAGAATTTGATACAGGGATAGAAGCTAACCTCAGTGAGTAAATGAAATATTGATCCACACTACTCTGGCCTTGCCTTCACCTTGTCCCAGGGCTGTGAGTTACTGACTTTTCCGTTTTGGCTGTAATAGGAATTATTACAACAGGCCTGTGCGAGTAATTACTTGGCATGGCAAAAAGGAGGGTCCATCATATATTTCTGTAGAGACGTTAGTTTCCATCAGCCCAGCAGTCTGCTTTTTTGGCCCTGTCTTTCCTACTCTTGATTCAATTCTTTTAACCATCATTAATCAAGTTCCTTGTCAGTAGAAGTTTATCAAAAGTATTAAGTGAGCAAGGTTGCACGGCCTCCTTAAAAAAAAAAAAAAAAGCCAAGAAAAAGAAGCACCAATGCAGGGCAGTAAATTTCAAAATATGGAAGGCTGGTTCCATGATATATATGAGTGTCTCTTCAGCTGGAATGAGCAGTTTGTTTTAGTGATAGATATTGTAGTTTGAGCCGTGATAGAATCCTTCTCAAGTTTATATGTCATAGACTATCGTTTATGAGAGACCATGTGTTTCTAAATGGTGAAGGTCATGGCTGATGGCAAAAGTAAAAGCAGTGGTGATTCATTAAAAATAGTTAATAGGGCCTGCTGTTGACAGGGATAAATAGCAACACACTGCTTTTTCAACCCACAAGCAACTAGTCTAGGCAATGTTTCTTCTGTGCTTTCCACCACTCCTGATTGCCAGACAGCTGTGAACATACATACAGACATAAGCAAGATTGCTTCCACCCTGTTAATAATAGATACAGGATGGGTTTCCAGTGTGAATGACTTCTCTAGATACAGATTTTCCAACGAGCAGCTTTGGCAGACTGACTAAACATTCAGCTCGCAGTGATTTGTTAGCTAATAATCAAGTTTACACTGTACACTGAACTCTTAGGGACCAAACACATTTGCTAACTATACTGCTGGGATCCCATCCTTCAGTTTGAACACCAACTAATGTCCTGGAAGACCCCATAGAAGCTTTGCTTGCATAAAGGACACTGAGATGGGACCTCACGGCATTGGAATGGCTAAAATACTAATGATCTTTATTGTATCCTCAATCAGAAAAATGTAATTTCCTTAAGCTATTTTTGTGCTATTCAGAAAATGAACTCTTAAAATCCAGTTAGAAAGAAAAGATTTTAACTCGTTGTTGTGGTGCTGTTCCTTTTTTTGTTTTGTTTTTACTTTATTTTTTAAATGCAAACAAACAACAATCATCATTAAAACAGAGGTTTAGTCCACTTAGAAAAGCTTACAAATATATTTTGCCAAACAGATTTGGGGCTGCATTTGAAAAAAGTGTTTGGTGAATGTTCTCTCATGGACACAACTCTACAGTACATACAAATGGTAGCCCATGGATTGCCTACAGTTTTGTTTATTTGGTCTGTTTTTAAATACAGAGGGCTATGCTATTAATATATAGTCATTATTGATTTAAAAAAAAAAAAAAAAAAAAGGCAGAGCAATGATTTATAGCTTCCAGAGATAACATCAACTCCACCTAATTTTATCACACCTGAGTGTTCTGGGTCAGTGGAAAAACTGGACAGAACTCGATGCTATGTTTTACCAGACATAGGATCCAGATTATGTTTAGTGTAAACTGGTACAATTGCACTGAAGCCAATGAACATAAACTGTTCGCTAAAATGAAAGGACAGTTTCCTGGCCATTTAGGTTCATCAAACACACAAGCTTTAGCCCTGACAGATTCTCATCCTGAACAGAGCAGAGGCAGACCAAATACCTCTTATCAACTTCATTGCAACAATTATACATTGCAATAAGATTTGTTGTATTCATTTTCAGTGACTGATCAGACAGACCGGAAAGCTGGAGAAAGAGGTGGTTCACATTTAATTTCTGATCCTCCTTTGCTAACTGAACGTTTTGTTCTGTCTCTCCGGGCATTTCTCTACCTTTCTACCTACCTAACACACTAGCTAATGTGAGCACAGGGAGGGATTCTCATTTATTTTAGGAGAAAATTATGTTTATCCTTGGAGAAAAAGTGGTTTTCTCCATGATCTTTGTCTCAACTATTTAGAGAGCTCCATTTCTTAGTTGATCTTGAAGCACTATCAAAATGAATATGATTAACGACTTCCCTAGGAGTTGATTGTGCTCTGCTTGAGTGGACACTGTAACAATAACAGCAGCAAACAAAAAAAAGAAAAAGAAAGAAAAAAAGGAAATCTACTGGTTAATTAAAAATAGTAATAAAGAGAGCAAATGAAAGAGTGAATCCATTAAGGCCTGGTTAATTCTACCATCTCCAGTCCTTTGTTCTTCATATGATACATATGCTTTGCAGCTGCCCAGATCAGAGCTGAAATCCTGTAATTACAGATGCTCCCTCACTTTCCTTCCTCTTGCTTCACTCTGAAAAAAGAAGTTTGATTTTTCCTTACTTGCTAGCTTAATACAAATGCTTTTTTAGGCAAGCTGGGAGATAGGTCCATGTTGTCTAGCTGATAACCCTTCTTAAATGCAGTTTTGTCTCAAATGTTTTTACTTTTTTTTAGGCACTGATTAAATGCTACTTCCCTTGGCCAATCATCTGCAGAAACAACACCAGCCTCTAAATTAGAGAGGCAGACAGTGAGAAATATTTGATTACTAAGTAGAAAGGTAAATGAGACATCTGTTGTGATTATTTTAATGCTTGTATTTTGATACTTCTATAAAAGGATCAGTTACCCTAATATAGTCATCTTGAGAAAGACAGTCTGCAGTGGTTACAAATTGACTTTTTATGGAGAAAATAAGACTGTTCCTAACCTATTGCACCGATATTATATTTTGTTAATATTTTATGAAATAAAAGTTCTCCCATTAAGGGTGGCAAATTGCTTTATAATTATAGCCCTTCGCACACTAGAATGACTACTTCATTTTATGGAAAAAAGCTCAAAATACAATTTCATTATCATCCAGTGTCTTTTCATCCTTCTAAAGGTTTCAGCAGAAAGCACTGTTACATGCATCTCAAATCTCTCCTTTTCCAAATATTAGTTCAATTAAAAAAAAAGAAAATTATGACTCCTGTTCCATGCTGCTCGCTGCTGATGAAATAGTTGTGTACAATGAACATTTGTACATAGCTCTAGATGAATCAAGCGAACAAAGTGAACAACTATAAAATATGGACCTTTTAACTTCTACATCTAAAGGCTGATTTATATACAGTATGAGCACTGAGTTAAGTCAAGTGGTTTAGAAACAGATTTAGTTAAATCTGTGCAACTCCCTGGTGCAGTCTCTCTTAAATCGGTTTAAGAGAACCTTAAATCAATTTAGTCTGATGTGGTTTATAGACCTGAACTGGTTTCTAAACCAATTTAGTTAAAATTGGTATCCAAGTTGTAATCAGACAGCCTCAAGTCAATCACACCGATCTTAGTCTGAAGCAGTACACTTCTGCACTTCTCAGATGAGAGCAAAATTGCAGCACCAAAGATTTTTTTTCATCTTTCCTCTTTGAACATTCTGATAGAACCGTTAAATTCTTCTGCTGGAAAGCATCAATAGTCTGGCTTATGTACAACCAGCTCTCCTACCTGAACACACCAGTGACAGTTTTGGTGCCTAGGACTGCAAACTCAAAGTTTATTTGATTTCCAGTGGAGTGCTTTGTTTGTCTGCTAGAAGATCATCACTGCAACACTATCAATATTACACTACCCATATTGCAAATGAAAACTCAGCTGATTCATAATACTGGGAAAGGTTGTCACTAAATTATTCTGATTCTAGAGGCACTAATTTTAAAATACCCTAATTTAATCAGACAAGATGCAGAAACAGCTATCAATCATAAAAACAAACAAACAAACAAACCCCAACAAGCCCCCTTCCCTCAACTGCGAGAACTTTGTGGAATGATCTCTAGAGACAATATTGACTCCACACTCACAAACAAAGCAACAGTAGAACAGAAAATCACCAAAAACTCAACCCTAAACAGAGGTGCTTTTAACTGGCCTCCTGAATGGCAAGTAAGTCTGAAATTTAGCCTTTGAATGCTGAAGATTTGAGCCAAGTTAAATGTCAAAGTTAGAATGAACTGATTGTCCTTACACAAGCCCAAGACAGGAAAAGGATCAAGAAACTCCAATTCTTCAGTATTGTGAAGAACGCTTCCAAATACTACATAATATACAAAACCTTCTTAATACATAAACCTTTCTCTATATTTAGCTTTTTTCCCCCCATATAAGCATAGAGAGCAAACCTTTTATTTTTACTCTTTTTTTTTCCTTTTTCTTTTCTCCTTTTGATCACTGCCATGGCATCTTGTCCTACAGTTTTTTGTTTTCCGGTTTAATTGCTAACTGGTGAAGTTCTGTGCCTGGGAAAGGTGCAGGATGCATCTTCTGCATCTGCAGGATAAATGCCATTTCCTCCATATGTGGAGCATTGCCCCTGCACCACATATATTTAATAAAATCTGGTATTTATTTGCCAAGAAGATGCAAAAATAAGTTGCCTTTAACTCTTCCACCACAATTATGAATTTCAGCCCTTCGGAGTTAGTTCATTGTACAGAAATACTTGGTTTGTTTAAAAAGGTAAAATCTCCCTGTGGCACAACTTGTAAGTTCAGAGACTGAAAAAAACATGTCATTATTTCTGCTATGAAAATTGGTCTACCTAATGGATCTTCATTTAAATATATTTCTGAGTTAAAAATACATTAGAAACCAACAGGATTCTGAACACCAGACTAGGACATTAAAAACTAGGCACATCTTTCTATTCCCTCTGTCCCTCTCTGTACATAAAAAGTAGTCAGGGTTTTCTTTTAAAATAAGCAAACGATATATTACACATTCAGGATTTCCTGAGGTTATTCTTCTGTGATAATAATTTTATTATTATATATTCACCCAAAGGCACAAGTGAAAAATATTCTGGGGTGAAATTACTCAT
The DNA here is from genome assembly GCF_000690835.1 of Fulmarus glacialis. Lineage (NCBI taxonomy): Eukaryota > Metazoa > Chordata > Aves > Procellariiformes > Procellariidae > Fulmarus > Fulmarus glacialis. The sequence goes on from NW_009186738.1 coordinate 25,757, forward strand.
GTCCTAATTTTTGCCTAACGTAGTTTGGCATGATGCTGTCAGTCTCCGTTTTAAGGGACCTTACAGCAGAAGTATGTGGGGTGTTGAAAGGGCAACCAAGACACTGAGTTGGCAGATGAAGCTGAGACAGCATACAGACATTTGTATAAAACTTGCCTTTGTGTGTGCTTGAAGCGAGTTATGCAAGTCTCATTTATTTTAAACGGTTTGTTACTGTCAGGGACAGATTTCTGTGGTTTTTTGATACTTACTAGACCTTCAGGATCCCTGCCTTCCAAGCGTGGAAGGGATATTAATGAAGGAAGATGTCCTTACCCATTCAGATTATTAGAATCCAAACCGAAGATCAATTACTATTTGGTCTAAATACCCCCTTACACAAGACACTTCTACATCTCATTCTTTGTTGCATTTAAAGACTGGAACAAGAATGGCTTCAGATTTCGATTACAGTGTGGAAGAAGAGAAGGGTTTGAGCCATCATGGTAACAGTTGAAAAGAGAAAGAGGGGGGGATTTTTTCCTGTCTTGTTCTAGCTTGCAACCCCCCCTTCTGACATGGTATCTGAGCTCTGGGATGACATCACTGCAATGTGAACCCAGACCTTTCCCTCATTCCCAAATTCTACTACGTATTACAATTTTTACACATAAGGACCCTTCAATTATTTCTGCACTGGCTCTGTACCAATATAAGCACTGGCAAAAATTCAAAATGTTTTTCAAGGGAATGATTAATTGTATAAGTGTTATGAGATATACAAAAAATATTCACTCATTTGAATTACCCTCTCAGGCTCTTACTGGCTGAGATGACATTGCAAAAGTTTATAGAACACCTTGACTGATTTCAAACAAAAATTTCAGGCGCATACACACTAGCCAACAGTCAGAAGCAGGTTAAACAGACATTTTTCTCTGCCTTCCCTTATATGACTTCGAACATTCATTTTTCTGTAATCAAAAATATTTTTGCAGGCAGTTGTAAGGCCTCATCGAATTTAACATAATGTAGTGCAAAAAGTTTTGCAGCATGTATGCTTTCTGCTCCTGCCCCAACAGGGTACCAGAACTGCTGGGTGGTACATGAGGCAGCTAGACCCAAGTGCCTGCTACTGCACTGCCCAGTCTTCGTTCTTTTCCACTTACATGGCCTTTTATGAGTAACTTATGCAGACACAAGCTTTAATCTGACACTAAGGATTTGGTGATTCATTCATTAGTATAAACTTACCACAAAAGGTAAGAATGAGTCTTTATTTTCAGCATTTTGGGGAAGATGATCATTCTGCCATGTATACCCTATACGCTTTCACAGTACTCGTGTCTTAGATTAAAACACACCTCGTAAAAATGGTTGATGCACTAGAGGGAAAGCATGGACTTCTTATCCAAACACAAGTCTTTCTTTAATTTAGTCTTATTACTTACCTAGCTTGTGCTCCCCAACACTTTAAATCTGAATTGCTTTGGTACTAGTCAAATAAACCAAAGTATGGATAACCAAAATTGATAGATACTGCTGCAGTTTTATAAGTGGATCCACCTGGGAGAGATCAGCTGACGTTGTCTGTTTCTCTCTGACTTTTTAAAATTTTTATTTTCATTCTAATGACATAGCTTTTGCTGCTATAAACAAAAAGGTGATACAAATGCATATGGAAATGCAGCACATTACATTTCCCAGTTCCTCTCAATAGCACAGTATTTCAACAAACTGTCAGAATGGTTAAAAACAGCTACTATTGAAAGTCTCCTGCTTCCAGTAGTACAAAGAACAGGAGCAGCTCACGTCGCTTAACTCAAAGTCTTACTTTATCCTTATGTTCTGTGTTACTTATATCCAATTACAAAAAACTTTGGCACCTCTTTAAAGATTATTTTGAGGAAAGAAAAGAAAAAAAAAATTATATACACACGCATACCACCACACTCCAAAGTAAATATTTGTACTTTTTGGTGGCTAACAGTGTATCAGAGCCTACAGGGATTTTCTCCCCCTTCTGTTTCCTGTTCTCATTAAAATATTTTTTAATGAAAATGTCACTGGCATGTCACATCATTTCACCCACAGTCAACTCTCAGATGCTCATTACGCTTATTCTTGAGACAAATGTTGGACTATGAACAAAAAATATTTTTCCCCTTAGGAGAAATAGGGTAGTATTGAAAAATAAAATGTAAACCAACTCATCAGCAAAAATCATTCATTTCAGGACATTGTTTCAAGTGTTCTAGTATTAATTAAATACCCTAAAATCGCAACATTCATTTCATTCTAAGCGTTACCTTAATTTTCTTCAGTATACACTTGTATTTGGAAAGGAACCTTTATTTAATAAACAGAACAAGACCATGAAATTCTAAAAGCAAAGGGCTAGAAATGAGAGAAAATTTGATTAAAGATTAATTACAGTTAGATGCAGAAAAATGTAGATTCACAGAACAAAAGTACATGTAAGAAATCAAAGGCCTGGAAACCTAATGCTGCTAGCCAATGCTCTCAACCTGACTGGTTAATTAATATTTTTCAAATCATCATTATTCCTAAATGAATCTCCACAGCAATTATTAATCCCTAGATAAAATTACTAGCACACATACATACGTATTCTTTCTCATCAAGAGAGTCACGCAATCAAGAACTGAAAGCATGAAAGCACAAATACCAGAAGTAGGTTGAATTCTTGGAACATTAAGGCTTTGTATCCAAATGTCATCATCTAGAGAAAACCCAACTAAGCCTTGAAATAAAAATGTAACTTGCTTCTGCCACCCGCAAGTAAGGATGCTTTACTGTAAAACTTATTTCCAAAATGTTTGAGGTGTTTTAGGGTGGCCCCACTAGATAAGAAGATTTAATCATAGCAATGAGTTGTAGGCTTTGTGGGTGATCTGAATAATTTTTTCAGACAGTGAAAAGATTGCTAGTACCATCAGTGGACACATTTATTAGAACAAGAAACTTGCACAGTTTGAGACAAAAGTTTCATTATCTTAGTTTTAAATTACCCACATTTATAACGACCTTTGATTTCAAAAAGCACAGTAAATACAGCTTTTTCTTTGAGTTCATTTTTCAAGATCACAAGCCTGGGTCCTGTCCTAACATTAACACTTTTGGGGAGACCGTCTTTTTTAAATTTTTGTCAGGAGCTCATTTCTGACATGCGCATGTTGGGAAATAAGAGGCAAGGGAAGAATCTCGTTTCTGCCAGTAATATTCACATCAAGAAAAGCACTCAAATGCTACCTTAAAATTGGCAGGTTATTTAAATTATTATTATTATTGCCTTATACAAGTTTATCAGTGGGAAAACAGAAAGTCAGATACAGCTTTTGAAGTCTGTAAATTGAAACCTTTGTTTTCAGAGGGTTTTGGGTCATGGCATGGCCCAAACCAAAATAAAAGTGTAGGTAATTATGAAACAGAAACTTCAATTCAGATTCCATCTTTCTGATCCACAAAGCCCATTTTTTCCCTAGTGCTTCCCTTTAAGCCAAGTAATTAGTGCTTTATGAGAGATCCTAGTAGTAAAACTGAAGCTCCATCTGTGACTGTTTATACAAATTACGTATCTCATCATGTATTACTAGTGGTGCAAAAGAGAAAGATGTACTGTATGTATTGCATATTCCTATATTTTCTTGGTATGATGATTTTATGAGCTGTATTTTGTTTACAGAAGAGGGAAGTAAAGTATTGCCAAAATAGTGATTCCAGAAGTAGTTGTAAATTACCACCAAAATTAAAGTAACCTTCCAAGATGATTTTGTTCCAATACATATTTAAATACCAATTTCTCAGGCTCTCCCTTACAACCTTCTTGAGACAGGTAAATAATGCTTTTATCCTATGAAAGAGGTAGAGTGCCTACAGAAACAAATACATAAAGAAAGGAAACCTTCCTTTTCCCTCTCTAACAGTTTTCTGAAGCTTGATTTTGAAACATTGGGGAAAAACAAAGAGAAACAGTTAGGTGAAATACTGCTGTACTGTTACAAATAAAACATTTTTATAAGCCTTGAATTCAATGGCAAACATGCAAGCCAGGGCAGAAGCTGAGGAGGAGGATGAAGTTTCCCAAGCCCCGGGCTGTGCTGGCAGGGCTGTCACAAGCAGTCTTTCCCCTCCCCACCCCAAAGAGCCTTTGTCTTCTCAGCTGCCTGCCAGGCTGTTTAACCAGTGCAAGCGCTCCCTCGAAGAGGAGCACCACAGCAAGCTGCGTGAGCACGAGGGCACGCAAATGATCCGCCCGGCCTGAAAGCCACCCAAGCCAGCCCAACTACCAACAGCAATGAATGCTAAAACTGCATCCGTAAGATTTTCAGATTTTAGTTACAGAAGTTATAATAAAAAGCTTGAATGGTGCTATCGCACTTTCCAGATTATGTAAGCAAGCTAACTTCTAGAAGTTGCAGTATACTTACATCCAGACAAGCTTATACACCTCGATGATAATGCAGAAATACAGCTAAAGCTTCTTACAACAGAGAGTTTAGCTGATCATTTAAAGTTTGGACGTAAAGCTAAAGTGCTGTTAATTCACACTATTCTACCCTTAACTATACTTCAATTAATGCCAGTATGGCAGACATCTTCATAGCCCAAGAACTTGCTTTGTATCCACATGAGTGTGTCTACTGGCATCCTACCACCAAGTCTTGTAGCTTCAGAAGCCAACCAGTCCCCCTCCCACAAACACACTCTAACACCACTGATGCTTTTCATGAGCTATACCTCCTCCTACGTAGGGGTGTATTTTTACCTGGTACCTAAACAAGCAGCACAGTTTGGTTTTAAATCAGGAGCTGTGTTTGTCACAGCTAAGTAAATAATGTATAGTTTCTGAAATAATATATATCTAAACATATTCTCTAGAGGGTTTTAAATGAGTGAACGGAAATTCAGTTTTAACATGCAAACAGACGCTGTAAGTACTTTCCCACAGCTCCGATCTCCATTTTGGTCCCCACAGGGCCTTTGCCCTTCCCAGAACATTCCCTGTCCAGCAGCAGGCTAACAACTTTATCACACAGCGATATAGAAATTACACTGTTTTTGACTGAGATCATACTTGAAGATCAAATCATTTTTAACAAAAGGTAGCAAGACAAAGCACCGTGTGTCCCAAAGGCTGCCTCTTCCCTCCCCAGGTGCACTAAGCCAGCGAGGGGTGATGGGGACACGGGGGCTGCCTGGCGCCCTGCCGGTGGGAGGGGACCGGTGCCCTGGCCCTGGAATAAGGTGAGCTCCCTCGATTTCCACAAAGCTTTAGAAAGTTATGATGCCACCCATACATGCAAAAATGTACGCTGACTGAAAAGGAGAGGCGGGGGCAGAGTCAGCCTCCCTATGCAATGCGGCAGGGAGGTGGAAGGTGCAGCCATGTTCTCTGCCAGCCTTCTTCCTTGCCCGCCTGTGCTCATCCCTCCACAGGCACCAGGGACCTGCACCTTTTCCCCACAAGAGTCATTAGAAAGCATAAGCTCTCTTTCAATTACAGAACTTGCTCAGTCGCAGGTGATTTACTGTTACCATTTGGGTTTTAGTCATTGCAGCACCCCCGTCCCTGGGACATCTTCCGTGACAGGATCCGATTTCCACCCTCATAACTGTGCCTGCCAGGGGAGTAGCTTCAGGCCTGTGCACAACGAGCAGCTGAGATCAGGACCGTGACTATGGGGCATTTTCTCTACTTTGTCTCATTTCTACAGACCTGGCACACCGCAATTCGTACAACACGCTCCCCTGCCACAGTTTGGGCGTCTCTCAGAGAGGGAGAAGTCTCGATGGCATCTACAAGGCAGCTGCTGCACAGGAACTTCCCTGTCCCCCAGGGAAGCTCCCCAGGTACAGACTGCAGCTTCGGGGCTGTAAGAAACCCCGTAACGTTGCGACACACTTCAACGTTGCCACCTTTTTGATGTGCCTAACCTTAAATATTGAATGGATTGCATGAATGGTTATTTTTCAGCATCGTATTCCAGACTCCTCGATCTCAAAAGGCTGCTCATACATCACGCAGTATAAAAGCTAATACAATTTCAGAGGGTGTAGTACATGGCCAAGGTCAGGAACATTTTCTCTCTACTGGCACTTTCTAAGCACTTAACAAAAGCTTGTCTTAAACAATAGGTTTGTTATGATAAAGACAAAGACACTACGTTCCTGACAAAGAATGATATTGTATTTATTGTTTTAATCTTTTCAGACAATGATACTTAAGAATTGAGAAATCCAAGGTAATGCACAATTAACAGTCTAATTTGCATGGTCATTTATCACCAGTTTTCACACACATCAAGTGGTACTTACGACTGGCCTGCTAAATAGCCATTTGTAAACACAGATACAAGATTTGTACATGGCAGATACTGTGCCTAGTTTGACTGCACAGCTGCAATCCCAAAACATTGGGAAATAATGAATGTGTGGAAACCGGAATGCAAGTATGTAAATAATTCAGAACTACAGTATTCAAACCTAAAATTCTGCTTTATTTATTCTGAAAAAATACACCCAAGACAAAGGTCTTCTATTAAAATGATGCTCCAGAAAGAAAAACCTTGTAATTACAAATCTTCTATTCCCAAATAATACTATTTTTTCTAAGTAAATATACACAAATCAAGGAAAATGTTACTTTACTATGCTAATGACTATTAGCAATACATTTACAAATGCTACTTGAGAAACAGTGGAACATAATTAAATACAATATTACCAAATAACAAAAACATGTTTTTGGGGCATCTGAATGTTAGCCTTCCTCATGAAAATAAATTTTAAAAAAATAAATAAAACATACAGTACTTTGCCCACAGTGTAATTTGTCAACTGTTGAGGAAATTGGCATGTCTTTTCTGCTGATTTATTAGTTAATCCCAACAATTCATTGCGGAAAAGGCCAACAATGAATTACAATGTGAGGAAAAATTAAGCAGTGCATTTAAAAAGTGTTTAACTACACAGCCCTTAAAGCAAATTTCAAAGTTCTCATAGACCTAGCTAAAATATTTTGGGTAATACTGTAGATAATAATTTAATAGCTTCAAATGTTCTCTCTCTTCTAAGTGTTATATACTGTATAGTAGCTTTGCTAATACTGTTTCTTAGATTTCATTTCAAATATGTTTGAAAAATATATAACCCCTGGCTTTCCAAAATATAAAACATGAAGGAGGCACTGGCTATATTACGCTGGTTTCTTAAGTACTGGGACTCTGGATATTTCTATGCATCAGCTAAGCAAATTATTTAATTTAAGCCAATGATTAATCCTGCTTCTTGTAATGGGACTACTCCTGGCTTAGCATTAGACAGGTTTTGAAATTCTAAAAAAATGTATGTATGACTACATACTTCTAGACTTACCTTCTTTTCATATAAAATAACCTATACACCTTTAAATACTGTTCATTTAAAGTAAGTTTTCAGATAAGTGTTACAGAAGTCAGAGGTATAGAGTTTCTTGAACGCTGAAGAGGAAGCAAGTAAGGCGACAGGGAACACAGGACCTCAGGTCCCCCTTTCCTTGTTCACTCCCACATTCATATATAGCTTTCACTAGGAGTCAACTGTTAAAGTTAACTTTGATACTGGTTTTCTATGCATATATAGCTTTCGCTAGGAGTCAACTGTTAAAGTTAACTTTGATACTGGTTTTCACATTGTGTTTCTATGCTTGTTTTCTTCCCCTCTTTTTAAAAATATCAGCTGCAGGTGATATGTGTAAAATATTGGTAATCAGACTTTTCTTTCTCTTAGGCTTTACCATGCAAGAAATGGAAAATAAGGAATACCTTCACCTGAGGTACTAGCAGCACTTGCTGCTTTGGGACATAATTCAAAGCCTATTTATAGTCAATGGGAGTCTTGAAAAAGTACAGCAGGTTTGTAACAAACACATTTTGAGGGTAAACCTACAGTGTGCAATACAGTATAGTGCAGAAAAATACCAGAGGCAGCTTACAGTTCATATCTGGTTTACACCCTCAGCTTACACCTTCTTTTTAGGTAACACATTTAAACAGTACCTTGGGCTCCACCTTAACTTCATTTAGGTCTTTGGTCTCCTGACGCTTCTTTTGGAGAGCTGTGCCAGAATCTCAATAGCTAGTTTTCAACCTGAATTTATTCAAAGCAAAATTATGCACATTTGTTCTCCCACCAGATCTGCATTAGTGTAATTATAGTTTCAGGGTACGCAATGAACATGGTTCTTTATGGGTTGCATCCCTTAATTTTGGCCCTAAATTATCTCCGTAGTAACTGTACCCCATGCTCTGTAATTAAGTCCTTGGTTGCAAATTTCACACTGCACCTTGGAATTTCTTTAAATTGAAGTTCCAGTGCACTTTTCAATTCCCTAAATTCTTCAGTCCAAGTTCATTTAATTGATCCTTAATTGACACGTTTCTCAAAATCTTCCCTTCTGAAATTACTTTGGTGCTTATGCACATCCTTCCATGTAATTTAAACTGAATCACTTGTGATCACTTCTTTCAAAGTTATCATCTCCACATTCCTCATAACTTCCTAAAATTAAATCTAAAGTATCATCGTTATATGGTCAGCTCCATACAGTACATGCAAAACTGAATTTTGCCATCTTAAGAATAAGCATAAAAAGCTTTCCAAGACAGAATTCACTGCTTCCTCTCAGGCACAAAGCATCACCTTTATCCTCCTACCAAAAGTAAGGAAGCAAATCTTGTCTTGACCATGGCCACCTACTCTTCAAGGCAGTGAACTCACCAGGAGTTTAGTCAAGAGCAGTAGCCTGCTCTAGCTGTGAAATGTGAGCTCCAGGTGACCTTGCTCAGCAACACTGTCTTGTCATCCCATTTTGCACTCCCACGCTTTGCTCAGCAGTAGTAAGAAGAACAAATAGCAATGTGGAGGCACACACAGGCTGAGTTCATAGATTACAGTAGTGCTCTGCTACTGCCTAGAGAAAAGCCATCCCTGCATGCTTATCTGGGCACTGCGTACAAAACCGAACAATGCATGGCAGAGAGTAGTACTACGTGAAACAGATTTGGACTTTCAGGAGAATGGCAGTTCCATTGACTAACTAGCACTTTATCTATATTTAACATTTAGCCAGATGATTCTTTTAATTGGGTAATAATTCTATACTATGTATTCATTTCAGAGAACAGACAGACTTGTTTTAAAAATAACAAAATAAAAATAAATCAATAAAACGCAAACCAAATCCAGACAATAAATTCTGCAGATTCTAGAAATTATTTGTCATTATTCTAGTTATTATTTCAGTAGATTTCAAAGTATTTGCCTTGCAACCAGCCAGCCAGGCTATAACTGAATCAGAGAACCCGGCAAAGAACAAATTTCTAAAATAACAAGACGTTATTTAGAATAAAGATTCTAAAATAACAAATAGCCTTTCACAGAATCATAGAATCGTTGACGTTGGAAAAGACTTTTAAGATCATTAAGTTCAACCGTTAACCTAGCACTGCCAAG
>NW_009186739.1:0-13869 GCF_000690835.1 Fulmarus glacialis
TGTCATTGATTGATTTTTTTTTTTTTTTTATAAAGTAGATTAACCTTGTTCATGCTAGCAATCATAAATTATTGCAACTGTACTCATGTCTAATTGAATTAATTGTACCAGGATTGTCTTTTTAAGTTTAAATGTATTTTCCTCTTCTTGAAACTAAGATTGAATTACAGTGACCCAGAGGATTTAAAATTTTCCTTTACTGGGTTTTTAACACTGAATTATAGTTAATATTTGTTTCTATTTTTCTGAGAAAGCACAATATTTTCTTACTAATTATAAATAGGGTTTGATATACCATATTATACAGTTTCAGCTGTTTTTTTTTCAGTGTAAAGTAATTACAGTACTAACCATGCACTGATGGAATGCTACAAATACTCTTACTGCAGTATTTGTTGAGGCCACTCACAAGAGCAAAGACTGCATGGAGCAGAAGACATCAGCAGGGCCAAACCCCACATCTAATGAGGGCACTGGGCTGACAGCATTTCTGGCAGCAAGCCTTTCATAAAGTCAGCTGCATCCTTGCCACTAACTTTGGTGACCACAGTGATCTTACTCCACAATGAGACTTATCCTGCAATGATCCAAGAGGGTCATAGATTGTGCCCTCTTTTATTTGGAAATGGATCTAGCCTCTTTTAACACATTTAACACTGTGGGTTTTGTTTTGTGAATTTGCTATGTCTACTGTAAATAAATTTTTATAAATTTAAAACCCGAACATTAGTCTAGCTACAAGCAGAAAAGCATAAGATAAAAAAGCTATTTTTCTTTTCCTGCAGGTGTTTGAGTTAGTTAGGAACCAAAATCCACGCTTCCTACAGTGAGAAAAATCAAAGTGTCTATATGAAAGCAATGAACAGTACTTTTTCAAGTAAAATAAACAAGGCAACTTTTTATCTTTTTCATTTATAGTAGGAAGCCACAAAGTTACTGTGGTTGCAATTATGTGGATACAGCAGCTTTCTAAATATTAATAATATCTAGATTACATATTGATCTGTTTCTTTTGGTTCATAACTTGCTTTTGGCCTTTTTGCTTAGTTTTGTGCAAGAATTTGCATTGGACAAAAAAGGGAGAAAAAGGGCAAACTTTTGGCTTCCAGTGTAATCAATTTTATAGCTATAATAGTGAGGTTTTTATAATGTAGTATCTTCAATTTTTGATGATGATTTCCTACAATAAGGTCCGTCCTTCCACATTGGAGCTTTACTGTAGTAGAACTTATTAGTTCTTGTTTCAGTAGTGACAGCTGATTCAGCAGGTGGGATGAGTTGTAGGGAAGAGATTAAAACTAAATATGCTCTTACTACACTATTCTGCTTCCTGGTTTCAGGAGAAAAGCCGTATTGCTCCACAATTCTGCTTCATCCTAGCTCCCAATCTTCAGCAAACACTGTTGTCGGCTGCTCCAGTCCTCCATGTGTTGCTGGCAGTACCAGCTCCCTTGCTTCTTGTCCATCTCCTACCTTCCCCCAATAATTAAGAATTTTACTTTCTCATGTTTATGGGTTTCCCTCCCTTTATCAGATTATAGCCTCAGTTCTTGTTTTATCCCAGGCTAAAAGTTATTTGTCTGCAAATTCAGTGTTTCTAGTCACCTATGTATTTCTAGACCTTGTTTTGCCTTCCTGTTAATTCCACTCTTCTGCTTGGGCAAGTCTGCCAAGACTTGCTGCTACCACCACAGCCAGGTACCCTGCACGTGGCCAGAATGCTAGTTTCAGTTGCAACACTATAAATATTTCTCTTTATAAAGGACTCCAGGCTTTTAAGACAAAACTAGGTTGTCATGAAGAAAAGTACCTGAGGTGGCAGCAGGTGCCTGACTTATTATCTGTGTGCCCACAGATGAGTTTGCCAGTGTCTCCTCCAGACTTCTGCTCGAGTTCCCTGCAGATTGCTACAAGTACTTTGTAATTCCCATTTACATATTTTCCAGGTAGTAGATATGGACTGTGTATGGTCATGTGTTTCCTTTGATATGTCATTTTTCTTTTTTTTTCATGATTTTATTTGTAATATATTTTTTAAAAGTAACATTAATGAATTCTGTATTCATTTCCTTTTGCCTTTCACATTTCACCTCCTTTCCTGAAAAGGCTAATGGAGCCATTTGAAACAGGAGCCACATATTACAGTAGCAGAAAATATTTGGTCTAAATTCTGTGGGATACATCAAGTTGACTTGCCCAGAACCTAGAATGAGGTTATACTTTTATCATGCAAATATGCAGGTTTGCTCATTGCTGTCACATAGCAAGTCAAATACTTTGAAACTTTTCTTTGTATTTAGTTGGATCAAGGTATATGATTACATTCAGCAAAGAATACAAGTGAGGACATACATGAAGGGAACATGATTACATCTAACTCATATGGTGAGCTACATTTTTTCTCTACTATTTGTTGTTTAAGTCTGGGGAAGAGAGAGAAATAAGAGTTCATAACTGGTGTCCTTCAGATTAGTTCCCTGAACTTGCATGGACAGAATCCCTTCTTTGCCTCTAAGGTGCACAAAATTCCTACCACCAGTATTGTAACAAGTGAAGAAAAAAAAAAAAGTATTTTTGTAATTAAATAAAATATCATTCTTTCAGAGATGTACGAGACAGCTTGTGAGCTTTATGAGATCTGTGGTTACTGGTGGCTTTCAGAGAGGGTGTCTTCATCTGCATGACTCAGCATAGGAAAGAGCATTGCAGTCCCGCTTTGCTTTGGTCAGAGAATAGCATAAATCACAGAACGCTAGACACACTGTGCAGTACTTCCTTTTGACCTTAATGCGTGAATCCACATGAAATTGTATCTTGCCTGGAGGGCCAAGGCTCACTCATGGTGTCTAGTACTTTCCAGTGTGAGACAGACCACTATTGTCCTACTCTCTGTGAATATTCTGTGAAGAATCAGACTGCATAAAATCTGATTTGCTAAATAATTGAATTATACTTCCGGGAAGAGGAATAGGAAGTCGGACTTAGATTTGCTGCTCAGACCTTGTGGTGATTATTATCCTGTTAGATTTTAAATAAAAATTTCACCTTGGGCAAAATGCTGTCCTTTCAAAATTATGTACAAACTTATTTTGATGAAAGAAGCCTATTTCTGTACAAACCGATGTTTACCTATGAGAATTAGACTTTGCGTTGGATTTTTTTTTGGTCTTCAAAGATGCAAGATAGAGGCTTTATTTCTCAGGAATAGCAGCCCCAAATTATGGAAGCCGGGCATTCAAAACGCAGATTTTATGCAGGTATAAAGAGGGAGTAAGACAATACAGGAGAATACAGCTGAGCTCTATGAGTGTTTCCTACTTACTGTTCTGATAGTAGGCAGCTGAAAGAGCAGAAATTATAATCTTGATGGGGGCGTGAAAAATCCACAGGACTCTGCACTTTTCATTTTCTTCTTACTATGCTTGCTGACTCCACAAAATGCTGAATCTTCATTTCACTTAAGTTTTTCCATAATCTCAAAGGCATTATAAAAGAAGTAAATGCACTCATCTTCTAGAATGCTAGACTTGAAAAGAGTACAATTTTGCTTCTTCTGTGGTATATTTTTTGTATATAATTTAGATCTATAATACTGCAAATGAAAATGTAATTTATATTCATTATTGATAAAACAGTGACTGTCCAAATTAGTGAAAGTAAAAATGAGTACTTGAATAAGGTGGACATAATGAGAAATGATGAAACCGTCATTATTTTTTTCAGGAGAAAATTTGACTTTGTTTTATTTAAAAGAGATTGATCAACAGTACTTTTCAAACCTATGGTATTTACATTAGACAAATAGTTTATTAGCACAGCTGAGTTGTTTAAGACTTGTGTCTAAGTAAAAGCAGTATCCTAATTATTGTCAAATCACTGCAATTGCCTGGTGACACTTTTGCTATTGTATTCTCATCAGGCATGACCTCACATTCTGCAAGGTCTCTTCAAATGTTGACTGAATTGGTCATTTATTGATCATACCTTCATGCTAATGCAGTGTAACATTTCACATGCAATTGAGACGCTTATTAATTCAGAGGAAAGGTGGCAGATTGATTCCTATAGGAATCCGCTGAAATGTACGTTAAGTTACCAGAAGCAAGGATAGGGGGAAAAAAAAAAAGAGAAAAAACCCAAAGGTATTGAACTTTGTATTTAGAGAAAGCATATCTTTTAATAGAATGCAACTTGTAGGCTTTCACATGTCTAATATAGTGAAAATATACCCCACATACTAACTATTTTCAAGGCAACAATGTTAAACAAAAAGAAAAAGTTTAGTATGCAGTGCACAGAGTCTTAGATAAATTGCCTTCTGGTGTATTTGGAAAATGTTCTTGAATGTTGCTCAAATAAAATTATTTATTATCTGTTTTTCAAACATCTGGTTTAATTGAACTCTAGGGATATAGGGACCCAAATTCTAATTTACTATGTCATTAAGTAGAAAGGAATGCAAAATGCTATATATCTAGCATATTTGGTTATTGTCAAATAAATTATCTATTACTTTCCCAGACAGGTTCTCAAATATCAACTTACAAATACACAGGACATAATTATATGTACTTTCAAAAGAATATGCCATAAGCCAGAGTTGTTTACACTGTTTCCATAGTTAGTAATTTATGCAGAGGTCTCAGCAGTTCATTAGGAGCAAGTTATGAAGGACGCTACATGGAAAGGACGTGGGTTTCCAAACTGATAAAAATCTGTACAGTGTTACTTCATTGGAATTGCGCCATGGCTGCGAACAGCTAAAATGAATTTTTTTCCATACAATTTCTTTTTGGTGGAATTTAAAGTTTTTAATTTATACTTAGATTAATACAATTATATCTGGAAGAATAATCAATGTTCAGCTTTCCTTCCTGTTGATTGGTGTTTGGGTTTGTTTTTTTAAATTACTAAAAGTGTGCAAGTTTTCATTAAAATTTTAATCATATAGAAAAATTGATTTTAAAAAAATCAGGAATTTCTACAGAGGAAAACAGATGGACTTAATATTTCAATTTGCACCAAAAAATACTAATAGAAATTCAACTCTACACCTACCAGCTATTAAGGATATTCAGTTGACTTTAATTATTTTTCTTAAAATTAATCAGATCGAAAATATATTAAGTGTGAACTCAAAAGCAAAATTACATATGTTCATAAAGTTTTATAAATTAAATGCAGAGTTTTACATTATTTATATGCTGATCATTGAATTAATTTCCCTCTTTTTTTTTTTTTCACTGAATTCACATTTAAAAAGCTTCTAGAGATCTTGTAACATGATCTCTCCGAAATCCTAAGACCATGGTAATAAAATGGGTTTAAGACAACAAATGTGCCGGTAAATGAACTGTGACTGAACTTGAAGATTGTTGAGATCAAGGACACTAAGTCTAATTATTTTATATAGGGATCCATGGGAAATTTAGATCTGGCCTTAACTTTGCAGATGAGACATATGCTTATCTGGGTTGGAAAACATGACCATAACTGACTTTAACTTGAATATTTTAACTTAAATATTTTGCTTTTTCACGGATGAAGATTCATCTCTAACCTTAACAGAACAGAATCATATTTTGAGAACTGACCATCTCAGCAACCTCTAGTGCTGGTCCAGGTAGCAGGTAGGCTTCAAAGCAGCATGGTCCAAAGGAGATCCCCAATTTTACTTAGGTGCTCTCACAGACATCCATACTTTACAGGCACTTCCATACACTGCTCTGATGATGTCTTTTGCCTTTTTCTGCTACTCTTCCCTCCTACTCTTGGTCCTACTAGAATTACTGGTTCAGAATCACAAATTTTGCTTGTTCTGGTAGGGGTGAAGACTTAGCGTTTTAACCACAGCAGAGCACAGCTTCACAGCTACAGATAAAATATTTGTACAAGGAGGAAGAAAAAGGCAGGAGTTTAGGACAAGAGGTATCACTGCTTAAGCAGGGAGTAAGCTTTCTTATTCATGATTTCATTTTTGGCTCTCCAGGCCTTCAGGTCACTGACAACATCTGGCTGGCTCCAGCAAGGAAAGACACAAGGCAAGCAGGAAATAATAAGCATCTCTTTTTATTGCCAAAAGTTAGCCTGAACAGTTGAAAGCCTCTCTCCCACAGATAGTCCCAGTGAGGGTATGGATGGGGAAGATTTTTACCAGTGAACATTAGTGCTTAGGGAGCATTTGTCATCTAGATCTCAAAGGTGTTTCCTTTGCCCCCAGATCAGTCTTTTGGTATTGTAGGCAAACATGTCATTAAACACTATTCAAAATTTAAGCTCCCTTAGGCCAGAAGAGCAGGAAAATTTATCAGAAGATTTAGTGACTAAAAATTTCCAGACAATATTTAACCTGGCAAGCTTCTTTAGCAGAAACACAAATGGGCTTGTTTCAGTGGTGATGTGGTTGCTCTGCTTCTCTGAGAACATGAGCCAGGTGAAGTGCGATGAGATCCATGGCTGGCCATTGAGCGTTGAGATGCAGGTGCACTGACCCATCTGTGGCTCTGCACATCTGCTCACACAGTGAGCTTCCCAAAGATGGCCCAAAGGCTGTTAAACTCAAAATGAGGTTTTATTAGTATCTGAACTATAAATCTTACTCATTAAATAGAAACTCACAATTTAGAAAATGTATTTTCACAATATTCCAGGAGGAAAGTTCCTTTAAAGGCATGTATCCTGCCTGATACCTGAAATGCACCTGGCAATCTTCAGTGCAAGACTGCTCAACACCACAATTAAAAGATTTATCTTCAAGGTATGTTATGTCTGTGAAGCCACAAAGACAAATGCAATCTCAGGAGAGATTCCAATAGCAGGTTAGCAGATCTTTAACTGTCTTTTTTTTTTTTTTCACTCTTTGTCTTCTGCCAGATCTTTCATTCAAACTCAAAATAAACCCAAAAGCACCAGACGTTTTTTGACAAGTATACAGAGAGTTGTTGGTGGCCTAGAAATTCCAAAGTTGGCTGTTTTATATATTCTTGGTTGGTTAAAAAAGAGGGGAAGAAAAGTTTGTACTTGTTTATTTGTGGCGATGTTGCTTACTACACGGTATGAATAACTGCATCCATTGAAAGGTAAGATTTCTGTAATTCCTTAGAATTATTCTGCAGGCAACAGAATGCACAAGTAACCTGTTATGAAAGAAAAACCAATTGATTAATTAGGTACACTTTGTGCATGCTATTTTAAAACCATAATTCACCTCATAAGTCACCTTTAAAAGAGCAGGTTAGAGGTACATTAGTTTGGAACTAAAGCTAATCTTTTCGGACTTGAATGCCATAAAATCAGGTGCTGAAGGAGTATTTAACATAGGTACCTATGTTTAGAGTAGTTAGTACTCATGGATTGCATTAGTATTTCAAGGATCTGAACTCTGATCAATTAAAGTACAATTAGCACAGAAAAAAAGGGTAGTTTTGTTTAAATGAAAATGTCAATTTAAATGTTGCAAAAGCTGCTAGTGAGGTGTCCACACTTCTGAATGCCTCTTTAGAAAGGTGGCAGTGGCTGGACTCAAGTGTAAAGAAATATCATGGTTGATATTGTGTGGGAATTACAAAGTGATGAACTATGACACCTATTGGCTTTAACATGCATGAATGTATACTAGTAGGCTTATTTTACTGATGAGTTCACTAGAAAAGACCCTAGAAAAGACCATTCTTTTCATGACATTTGCATAATTCTGTCCACTGCAAGTTTGAGCCTTAAACAGCTCCTAAAAGGCAAGAAGGAAAAGGATTGCTTTGACCTGTATCTGAAATCTCATTCACCAAAAAAATACCTTATTGTGCTCTTTCGTGGTGCTGTGCAAATCTGGTTTTTATTGCAAGTGAAACAGCAACCACACATCTGGCAGAAGAAAGGAAAAAAATGTACTACGGATGTGTCTGTATGTGCAAAATGTTGATGAATAGAGCAATTAGTTAACCAGTGGCTTATCGTTATTTATTAATTCTTTATGACAATTACACACTGCTTGGAGTGATTTATTTCTCTTTATTTGTAAATCATCCTGCATGCCTGAGTGCCCAGGGAGGATGTGGGTATATCTTGGATGCATAGAGCTCTGCACTGCAAGCGGCAGCTGCCATTTTCTCTTGCAGTTACATGTGGCCTGAGGAACTACGGTTTTTCATCATGAGTCATTCCTCCTTGATTCAGTTGGGGAACTGGAATCGGGACAGACATTATATTATGGGAAATGCAATCTCTACAGATTCTACACCTGAATAAAATAGCAAGGAAGCCATTCCGTTTCATAAGAACTGAGCAAAGCCTTTAGCTATGTACAGTCCTAGTTGAGGTAAATACTGATGGTATGTAGTAATGGTAAAAAAAAAAAAAAAGAATAAATTCTCACACTGCTCTGAGTAAAAAGTGAATTGAAATAACTTTCACATTACTTCTTTTGAACACTTTGAGTCAAATCTGTAACGTTTCTCCACTGGTATTAGCAGAATTATATGAAGGATATATTTTTTCAAAATGTTATTTTATTAAACTATACATTCTGTTCTCTTTCAGTTCTGCCCCAGTCAGGATCTACAGAGACTAGACTGATCAGTAAGGTCTTTTTATACTTCTGGTAGTGGCCACTTCCAGAAATGGAAGAAATGTTGGTGCAATCTGTTCCGCTGAAGGGCAGATGAAAGATATTGATCTCAGATAAATGCCAAAAAAAGCAGACTCTGTTGAACTGGGAGAAGTGATGCCCGCAGGCCACACAATTGCTCCTGTCTGATTTATGTGAAAATATATGCTAGATATTCATATGCCTGGGGTGAAAAGACTTACAGCTCTTTTCACATACTCCTCTTAAATAACTCACTTCCTTGCTGGAGTAGCTGTCCCAAGAAATTCTAATTGTCACCACACTACAGTGGTTTTTTTTAAATTGTCCTACATATCAAGAGTGATGGTGTATACACTGAAATGGCCTGATGATAGTTGCAATAACCTCCTTTCTTTCCTTCATTTTCTAATTATCAGTCCAGATCCATTGACTGAAGAAAAGAAGTTGGGGTTTTAAAACCACAGTGTACTTTGTCAGGGCCTGATTAAAGTTGTCACATGAACTGTTGTGCCGTGATTTGCATTTGTACTAATGCTCATAAAAACTCTTAGGGCTTGCAATTTATACCACCTGATGTGTATTACAAAATAATATATTTTTATTTATTTATTTCGTATAGATGAAATAAAAGCACACACACTATATATATATATGTATATAATGAAAAACCAATAAATAATAAGCTCTTGTTCTAAAGATGAAGGTGAAGCAGAGAAACCACATTCCAGGTAACATTTACTTTCTTCTGATTTTACATTGAATTAATACTAATATCTGTGTTTTTCTTTTGAAATACAAAGTATGAAAATGTCTTCCAAATCAAGAAAAAAAAGAAGTTTATTGCTGAGGTTAATTTTAGTATTTCATACTTAGACATTGGTCCTGACCTTTCTCACACAGACTCCATTTTATTTCATGCTACACAGTGCTCATACAACAATGTATCTATTAATATTAAACATATACTTTTGGACATTCATATAGGCTCGGCAAATTTTATGATTATAACCAATGAGATTAAATTTGTTTATCCACCCTTTACAGATTATTTGGTGTTTTTTTCTCATATTAGGTTCAAGTTATATCTTACATTTCCTTCTTTGCTTCCCAAGCCCAGGGTTATATGAACACCAAAAAGTCAGAACCCAGACACATATGCTTTGAAAGTAATTTTCTATCTTTTCCTCACATCTTCTCTCTATTTAAATTTCCATTTAGAATACAGTGAAATCCATAAAATAAAAAATAGCTTCTAAAACACTTAAAATTGGTGGTAGCTGGTAGTAAATCTAGACACTTCTCACAAAATCCCCAAACTTTAGCAAATTTCTCATTTACCTGTAGTCTGGCCAGAGTAAAGAAACATGTTTTCTACTGGAAGAAAACGGTTGGTTTTTTTACTGTTTTCCTAGAATATTTTGATTGAGATACTATTTGGAGGCTAAGTACAAATTTGATTATGCAGTTTTACTACTAAAAAAACAATTAGGGCAGATTCATGAAGCAATTACATCAATTGCCCTGTGGCTCCTTTTAGATTTAGTAAATGCTTTCATTTTTTATCTACCACTTGAGCCGTAATGAAGCAGATGGATTTCAGTTTCTCTGAACCAGTGGTTAATTTTCAGAGTTTTTTTCTTTTAGTCTCAGTAAACTAAGCAGGGAGAGTTCTTAGCTAGCTATATAAACTACTAGCACATCTTTCAAATGAAATGGATATTTGTCATTACAAATGCCCAGTTACACGTTTTCAGGCTGTATATGAGCCGCTTCAAATTAAGTGAATATGGGTAACATCAGTTGGGAATCATCAGTATTTAAAATGATTCTTGTATTTGTAGCCATTTGTTGCATATTGAATTGATTTAGTCAAATGATTTGCTTGGTTTGAGATGGCAGGCAACATCAGTAACACAAGAAAAATAAGTTTAGGTGTGTTTGGCACCCTTTAGTGCTGTTTCTGAAAATAGTAGAAATACTTGGGTACCACAGAACAGAGGTGTCTCATGTCTGTAGCTATGGTGCCAATCTTCCTTCATCATTTTTATGCAAGCAAACTGAAATATAAGAATGAAAGCTGGTTATTTTCTCTTGCACAGTAATTTCTGTTCTTCCAGAGAAAAGAAATCAACATTTCTGTAGTAAAATTAGTTCAAGATATGTTATTTGTGTTTCATAAATATAAAGAACAACTTGCAAAACCCACATTAAGGTAACAAGATTTTTAGTTAAATGGTGGCCCTACTTGAGCAGGAGGATTGGATAAGATGAAATCCAGAGGTGCCTTCCAACCTCAACCATTCTGTGATTCTGTGAAATAGTGGGTTATGAAAAGCTTCTGTGTTTTTCCTTTCTTAGAAATGAAAATGATCTGTGATTCCTATTTTTGAAGCTTGTACAATGTACCAGTTCTACCCATGAAGTTTAAACTGCTGGAAATCAAAATCATGAAAAAGCCAAAGCAGCATGATCTTAGACTTAGAAGGTAAGATTTATTTAAGAGTGGTCATGTGTGGTTTCTCTTGCTTTCCATTTGGCTGTTGAGTGCTTTTGAAATGAGTATAATCTGAATTACAGCAAAGATGACTCCAAATGATAAACAATACTCTTTGTATTCCAATGTCGTTGGTCATACAAACAGTACTACGTGCCCTTCGTATGCATGTAGTATGAGGATATGTTTTGTCTCCTCGCTTTCAATTGAAAAGTTAACAGTAAAAAAGGGCTTTGATGGTTCCTGGTACTGTTCCTACAGAATAATTATATACTGAGTTTCAAGGGATAATGCAGCTAGCTAGAATGTCTCTAATGGCATCTGAAAAGTGATGTTTGCATTTCTCAGAAATAACAGATTTTATTATAAATTCTACCTTTTGTAAATGCAACAAAATATGGTGAGAAGTGAAATAAAAAAAAAAACCAAGAACAATTTTTGTTTGAGATGCATGTGGAGAAAGAGTGCATGTTTGATATGCATTTGCTATACACAGTTAACAGAGTCATTTTAGGATTGACACTGGCGGAGTAGTTGCTTTTCAAACCTGTGCTTGTTTAGTTAGAATTAAAAAAATAAATTGTGATTCAAAAATGTTTTCGTTCCAGAATACCTGTTAAGTATGAGTATGGTAGAATGTCCTTTATTACAGACTAAATTCTCCTTAATTGCTTTTAGTCTGTATGCAAACACAAATGAAAGACAATAAAGGGACTAACCTTTTTCTGTAAGCTTGACACACAATGATATGCAATTTCCATTTCCCACTGCACTGTTAGAATGATCAAGCTTTGTTTGTTTGAATTTAGTATTTATGATTATAAATTATCTAGTCATAACCAAAGTCATTTGCATAAGAAAATTATCTTCCATCAAGTATGATTTTACTGCATGTGTTTTAATACTGTAACAGCCCGTTAGTATTATTTGGATAATTAAAGGGATACTGTAAACTCTAATTTAGCCTAACATTCACCCTAAAAAAACCCAAAGAACAACAGCAAAAAAAGCTGTTACGAAATTTACCATTACAGCTAAATATTCTTATAAACTGAAGGGGGAAAAATCTAAGTGTATTTAAAACTAAAATAACTAAAACCAGCTACTGCACCACTAACAACATGAAAACGGTCATGAAATAAGCCAAAGTTGCTGAAGTCAATAGCAAAACTGAAACTGATGTCCCTGGCATTTTATTATTCAAGCTGAGAGAAAAGTAGTAAATACTTTATACAAACACTAAACTTACAGACAAAGGTTTTCCTAGGAGTTTCTCCCTGAACTAAGGAGTGTGCTCAAGGTTCTCCCTGAACTAAGAGGAACCCTGAAGTTAAGGTGAATCATGGAAAAGGGATTTTGATACCAATAGTATACCTACAAGTGTTAGCAAACGGCTGGTTTACCCCCTGTGGAAATGGTATGAGTATGCTTCAGCCAGCTAATATTTCTGACCCATAAGAGGATAAAGACTTAAGTATTTGTGGGCTGAGACACCAAGGCAATGAATGAAATCGGGTTTTCCCACTGCAGCCTTTGAAGAACAGGAAAACTGGGAGGGCTGGCAGCTGGACTAACTCGGATTGGCAGAACTCTGAAATCATTCAGAGATCATGTTTATATTGATAGTCCCTCTATGCATGCACCATGTGGGGGAATGGGATTAACTGAATTCAGTGGCCCTTACACAGGATTGATTATAAAGATGCACCAAAGTATTTTCCTGAATCAAGTCCTAATCCCTACATTTTTTTCCACTGGGTGCCCAGCTGAGAGTGGAAACTTCAGTTTATAAAGTTGGAAAATGTTTACTTTTTAGCTCAATATATTTTTAAAACCTCTAAAAAAAACTCTCTTGAAGAGCTAATAAAGCTTACTAGCTGGGGGAAAAAAATCATTTTATTGCTTTTTCTCCTTGGTTGTTTATTTTTGTCTTGCAGGAAGGGAGGATACCTTAATCTTATTGCTGTGGTATCTGTCTGGAAATAAATTAATCTTTGAGCTTTGCCCCTCCACCCCTCTCTTAAAAAAATCTTTAATCCTTATACAAGTCCTAGTGCTATGGTACATGTCAAAGAGACTCCCTATCAGGTTAGTCAGACTCTTCCAGCATCAGTCATCTAAAGGAAATACAGTACAGAAAAGCTAGTGATTAACTCTTTGTTACCAAGAGTGAAATTATTCCATAAAAGCCATAGAGTGTTATTGTAAATGCTTATTGTTATATTATTAATAATTCTACCAGAATAGCATTACTCTATCAACATCTCTCAAAAGTTTATTTTTGGAGTTAACATTCTTGTGTCTGCTTTCAAGAGGTCTCTTGCCCAGGAGCAGGGTGAACAAGATAGTAGCAACTGCATAAACCCTGGAGCTACGTTAGTCTGCTTGGGCGCTGCATGCGATGTCCGTGCTGGAACCATGCAGACTTTGCACTGAGATTTAGAGTCTGTAAACCAGTTTTTAACCATAAAACAAACAATCGCTTCTAACCTGTGTTTATTCGTTCCTGACTTAGATGTGCAAAAGATCATATATATTATGTAACTCTCTTCCCAGTGTAGCAAATGGAGGAGACGGTAAATGAGAAGATCCTCAGGCTGTGTGAGTGCAGTGATTTTTAGCTCTTGAAATAAGACCTGTGACTTCATAAAAATCAGTTTTCTTCTTTTTCTGTATTCACAAGCTTCTTTTGACTATTGTTTTTCGAAATGGTCACCATGATAATGCATGGTAGGTAAGTACTGGTGGTGCCTTATGATTAATAATCATAGAATAGAATCATAGAATCATT
>NW_009186740.1:0-1825 GCF_000690835.1 Fulmarus glacialis
TTCTATGATTCTATGATTCTATAATTGGTAACATTTAAGTAACAAGATCTTCAGAGTTTTAGGGTGCCCTGACAGTTTGTTTTTCTCTTCTATGGATTTACATGTGTTTTCTGGACAAGCAAAGACAACCTCACATGTTTTCTGCTCCAGAAGATGTGAGAGAATGTTCATATTGCTGCCATTTGGCATATATATGAAGATTACTTTCTGGTTTGATTTCTTCACATTGTGTGCCAAATCATTCTGAAATGCTACACTAGCTGTTTTTATGGTTACTGAAGCAGTGACACCCTTATTGTGCTCAGTACTAAGAAGAAAATATGTTCTTACAAATACATTGCCAATCTATACATATAAGTTTCTATAATGCCCTTCTGAACATATAACTGTAACAAATTTTACCAAACCTAGATATATATCAATATATGGGAAAAAGAGGGATACATATATACAAGCATGGTGTTTTATTTTGTCATTTACATAGGTCCATTTGATAAAGTTTGACTTGCAATTTTTTTTCTCATCATGTTTCAAATAATTTATTCCTGATTTGCTTTTCTGAAAGTATTCTTGCAGAAAGTTTACTTTTTGGAAATGAAACCTTTTTTTTTTCCCTTTTTTTTTCTTTTCTTTTCTCTGATAACATTTTAGGATACTAATGCGATAGTGTAACAATTATAATTGCAAATGAATTCATTATAGTAGAGTTTTTATGTCCCTGGAAAGGTTTATTTCTTGCAGTGAATTCACTTAACACCTATGTCATTCCTATCTTACACTCTCCCTTTTATTCAGTGATGCTATCTCATCATTCTCCCTGCTAGCAAGAAATAGGTAATTATTAGACTTCTTTAATTTTTGACTGAACCTAAGTAATTGGTCACAGTGGATTTCTCTGAAAGATGTTTTGTACTTTAATTGAAATATTGACTTTTGTGAAGTGAAAAGTTCGTTTTGAATACTCGAGATCTCAGCAACTTTTAAAAGTCTCCAGACAGGTATTAACTGCAAGGTAGATTCATAGTTGGTTCTATA
Organism: Fulmarus glacialis; assembly: GCF_000690835.1. Classification (NCBI taxonomy): domain Eukaryota; kingdom Metazoa; phylum Chordata; class Aves; order Procellariiformes; family Procellariidae; genus Fulmarus; species Fulmarus glacialis. The sequence continues at coordinate 1,036 of NW_009186740.1, forward strand.
TACAAGACAAACTGACTTATCCTGGATTTTCCGTTACTTTTTGGTTTCATATTTATGACTTACTTCTGAGATATTCGTGTACTACATGCAGAAGACAAGGCAGTGGGGTATAAAATAAATATGCGTAAACTAAATTAAACTGAAAAGTTTCTTCCCACTGTCACGTTTGTTGTTCCCTTTTCTTACATTTAAATTGCATAGAGTTGGACACCAAAGACAATCTGTAATTTTGCATTGAATAATATTCTGGAAACTTCAACACCTTAGTAAATATGGCCCTTTCTTGAAGTTACTGCTGTCGAACTGAGTGAGCCTACATTATAAAACCCCATAAGCACTTTGTCTTGTGTTTCAGCATGAAGAGTGTGACCCATAACTGTTTGTAACAAGGAAATATCATTAAGGAGTGAAGTGGAATACCAAACACTTTGGTTACCTCATGTATTTTTTTATGAAAATTCTCAAATTCAATTGATTTGAGAGATAAAGTGAATTTTAAAGTTAGTCATGCTTTCTGGATGAGGAAATAACAAGTAACAGCTATAATTAAAAAAATCCCTTATATTTTTGGGCTTAAAAGTAGCTATTTTCAGTCACTGCTAGTCCAGATTTATGGATGTAGCTATAAATTAGGACATTTTTATTCACCTTTCATTGAGAAAGAAAATGCAGCAAACATTCATTTGCTCCCAAGGCTCAATTTAATTTATCTTATTGAGGTGCTGCGGGTTTACTTTTTTTTTTTAATTTAAAAAATATAATAGTAAGATAATGTGTTTAGTGTAAAAAA
>NW_009186741.1:0-1603 GCF_000690835.1 Fulmarus glacialis
CGCCGAGGCCGCGCTCCGCTCCGCCAGCCTGCCCGCAGCCTGCTGACCGCAGGTGGCCTGCACCCCTCTGGTCCCTTCCTGCCAAAGCAGACCCCCAGAGCAGCCTCGGCATGTACAGTGCATACCGTGTACGGGCAAATGCACATCGCAGACGGGCAAATCTTCACACATACTAACCAGTGACGGGCGTCAGAGACGGTGCTGGGGCAGACACGCTTTCTGCAGGCGTGCACGAGCATGTGCAACCACAAACAGCAGGAACAGAGCACGGCACATGGGTGCCAGCCCCGGAGCTGCACTGCAACACAGAGCACCGGCTAGCCCGTGGTGCATGATGCCAGGGGATAATGAGATAGTCAAGGATGGTGCAAGAACAGCTTTTGCTGTCCCTGCTACTACAGTCTTACAGTGAGGCAGAACTAGGAGTGGAATAATCCCTTCCTTTGGTTTATTTACTCAGTGCCTTCATCTCCAGAGGACTCCTGGAAGCTTGGTCACTGCAGACACTCAAGCCCTGTGTCAGTGAGTCCCAGCACAGAGATCAGGAGAGTTTTCGGGGAGGTCACAAGGCTGACATGAATTCAATTTTATTCAATGTCTCTATTAGTATTTGGGGTCACTCAAAATCACCACTGTGTAAATGGGGTCGTAACAGGAAAAGTTAGCAAGCTGCTGCCTTGCGCCATCTGCCAGCACGACAAGGACTTGTATGGCTGGTAGCTTGGACTAGCACTTGCTACCCCAATTCCCACATAGGCAGTCTCCTTCCCGAGACAGTCATGTGCATCTTGGTGTGTGCAACGCCTCAACCACACAAATCTCTAGCTGGGGGAAAAGCCTCTCTCCCAAGCATCTCGGGGCAGACCTGTTTTGCCGAGAATCAGGGCACGTAACCTGGCACGCAGGGCTGATGCGGCCAGACTCACCTGCATCGACACACAGCTGCCTGGCCAGACCCATCTGTCCTGCGTGCGCCGGGGAGGGCGACCATCTGAGTAAAGCCACAGGCTCTACTTGTGTGTTCAGGCTCTGCTCCCACTTCTGCTCCCTTGGTTTTCACCCAGCTCTTGCTCATCTGTGCCCCAGTCTCCCAAAACATTTGTAAATGTATGCATTTACGCAGGTCTGATGGTACTTTCCTGCCAGAGATGCCGAGCACCTCAACTGACTGCCATGAGGACTCTACAAAATTTGGGACAAGGAAAAGGTCCTCCTTGCCGGGACCACCCCATCCCTGCTTGCGTTTCTGTTCAGTTTCCTCTTGTGCTCCAGATTTCTCCACCTCCCTTTGTGCTCACCAACAGCGTTGCCCTCTGCATCCACCCCTACGGACACAGAGGCACTACCAAACCCCAGCCTGCCTTCTCCACGGTGCACAGCAAGGCGAGCGCGGTGCTGGAGGCTGGCTGCTGCTCCCCGTGCTCCTCCCTCTCTCCAATGTCAGTGTTATTAACCATTCATGCTATTGCCTGCCGCGGGCAGACGGCTACAGAGGAACGTACGCAGAGGGTCAGCTTCTCCCGCCTTGGGGGTGTATACTCGTGCATCCCTCCGCTGCGTGGGCAGAGAAATGAGGGGGACGCAGGAGGGGAGAGAGATAGGT
>NW_009186742.1:0-18605 GCF_000690835.1 Fulmarus glacialis
CAGACTGACAGGCCTGTAGTTCCCTGGAGTTATATCTGCGTACAAATACTGCTAGCAAAAAAAATTCAGTCAGAACGGCCCAGAGGTGGAGAATCTGATTTTATATTGCCTCAGTTTATTCATTATTACAGAAACATGCCAGAATGACTGAAAATATTTTTAAAGGAACACTTCATTACCTGGTTATAAATTATATAGGAAATATAAATTAACTTGCAGTTGAATCTAAATACAAATCCCAAAGTTTATAAAGAAAGGTAAAAATACACTGTACTATTAGTCCTCCTAACCCAGAAAGATACTGACTGTACAATTTTCACAGAGGTTAAAGGGGCAGCAAACCCAAAGTTAATACCAGCTAAATCAGTATAAAACAGTTTTTGTAGTATTAAAGCAGAAAGTCTCTAAGGATAGGAGCATTTAATGAGGTCTCTCTAATTTTGAGAGAGCAATCAAGGAAACCAAGAATGGAAAGAGCTACATGATTTATTTATGGTTAGTCTTTGCCACGGGGGGTGCTGGGGAAATACTGTTCTTTTTTAATAATAAAGGTGACATACTGTCTGACGCTTGTCTTGGTGCTGGAACAGAGAGCAATTAGTTATCAAACCAACTGGTGGAGATCTAAAACTTACAAACCAGTTAGTTTATGCAGCAAAAAATACATTAAAAACAACAGTGCCCTGGAGGGCCGTGGAATGACGAATATGACTGTAGTTCAAAAAAGCTGGTCACAGGAGCCAGGAAACTACAGATCATTAAATTTTGTTTGTACTTGGTAACCTGCGTGAAATGGTCATTAAAATGGAATAATAAATTACCTGGAAGATAATGATAAGTTCTTTGTTAATGCTCTTTGAATATTATTAGTATTTATAGGATTTATATGAACATCAATGAATTGATTAAAATTTATTGATTTCATTAGGGGTTATTAACAATAAAATCTGAGCAGTCATCAAGTGGGAGAGAGAGAATCTTTGCGAATCACAAACAGGACACAAGTAATGGCAAGATACTGTCAATCTTTGTCATAAAATATGATTAACTGTAGGTACTTCAGTCCTCATTTAATAAATTTATTAATGATTTGTAGAGGGAAGTGAATACTGAGGCTTCAAAATTCAGCAGGTGATACAAATATAGAGGCTGATAAATGGAGGAAAAGTGCAAGTTACCCAGACATTCAGAAGATGCTAAATTAACTGTGTTAGCAAGGTCCGCAAAGAGACTACCTCAGTGTATTGCCATAATTAAACAAAACAAACAGGATGTTATTACACATAAGGAACTGTATGGAAAACAAATAGAATAGATGAAGGATGCCGTTGCATAAGTCTATGACACGGTCTCATTTCGGAGTCCAAAAAATAATGTTGAAGTAAAAAAGGCTTAAGAGAATGACACTCAAAATTCTTAGGAGCATGAACAACTTGCATAGAGAAAGATTGGAACAATTCATTGTGGGAGATGGGGATGGGGAAGACAAATGAAAAAGTGTAGCACTATGCAAAATAATGAATTATATGAAGAGTGTAGTCCAGCAACGCCTATTTATGCTTTTTCAAAGCATAAAAAAAAAAGGTGACACTTATCAAGATTAAGTGACACATCCAAAACCACACAAGGGAATATTTTTGCATGTCATATCTAATGAAACAGTAGATTCATTGCCACAGAATAATATCAAGACCAATAATTTATCAAAATCAACACAACTTTGTTGCTTTCTGATCACAGCTGTGCATGCTTTTATTTTTAGAAACCAGAGGGACGCCCGACTTTTGAAGAGTTGCTTCACACAATCATTGACATTGCAGAGGGTGAAGATGCTTTCTGAAAAAAGATAACAGCAGCACAAGTATGGGAAAGAAGCCATTTTCCAGACATGTGGCTTCACCATTTCTTTTTAAAGGCTTGATCGTGTAAGCTGCTGGATGCTGCTAAGTAGTGTGGGGAACCTGCAACATCTGATCCACTCCAGCACAAGGAGAGTTTTACATGACGTTGGGAAATGAGCACAGTATCTACCACTCTATATTTTCCCTGAAAAGTCAGCATTGCATAGCCGCCAAGTTGAGCTCTTTCTGGAGGAACAGAGAGAACGTGGCCAAAGCCCAGGAGCCTAATTTGCATTTACTGGGTTGGGTTTATGTACATACAGTCCATGTTTCTGAGTTTCTCTTTACACAGGCAGTTGTATTAGTAGTGATTTGCATGCTTAAAAATTGAAGGTATCTATAAATGGCTATTTACTGACACTGAAATGTTTCCAGAGATTCTCCACAAACATTGTTTTTCTCTATTGGTGGGTGTTTTATGACACATCAAGAACACAAAATGTGCCTCTTCCATTTGCACATAGTAGGATGTTACCAACACAGTCTTCAGTTTAGTGTAACACTCAAAAAGCTTTGCTTCAGAACGGCCCCAAGCCATTCTAGGCTGTTTGGTCAACTATAGACCTCCCACGGTTAGTCTTGATGTTACTCGTGAAAAGTAAGTCCAAGATTTAGCACAACTCGCTGTCAGTGTACCAGAGTATCTTGTTTTGGATTAATTATAAAATAATTTATATGCTGTATGTATTGTAAATATATAAATTCTATGCATTTATTTATATAAAGTATATTTTCCTTTTGAAATTTTCCAGCACAAGTTTGTCCTATCTTCACTTACATACAACACGGGGTTGTAAATGAAAAGGAAGTACACTCAAGTGTGTCTAAGGAGGGTTCCTCTTTCTGTCTGTCATCTGTACGTACAGTGATCTAACCTTTCTGTTCTTAACAGAAAACGTCATACTACACGTGTATGTAAATAAATGGAATGTTAACTGTTGTTTGGAACCAACTAATGTGTTGCCAATAATTTACTGTCAGTGCATCATAAGCCAAACTCATTGTTCATGTGAATGTGGTGTTATGATAGTCCGTGTATGTATATACATCTGTGTGTATACACACTCTATATGAAATATATATAGTAGTTTGAATATATATTTAAATGAATTTGGTCATGATTAAATGTTCAGTACAGAAATGCCTGAACTCTCTTTAGAAGTTAAGTGCCCTTTCCCCTCTGCTAGAGGCTAATGTCTCCACAGCCTTGCTGAAGCCTTTTTCAATTAACCTGACTTTGTACCAGTGGATGTGAAGAGTATTTGCACTTCAGTTTTGCTGTAGCCACCTCCTGAGTAACTCTACTACATGTTTTCTTTTTCTTTTGTTACTTGTGCCCTTGTGCCATGTGTAATAGAAAATAGATTGCATAAAAACTTCTGTAAAAATTTTTTTGCAAGTATGCAGAGAGGAGTATGGTGAAGCTTATTTCCGATCAAATTATTAAAGGTAACTATAGTTAGCTTAATACATTCCATCATTGCTGCATTTGAGTATTTCTGTAATTAATTTTGGAGATGCTTTGTCTAAACCTCTATGTTCAAAAGGAGGAAGCATCTAGTTTCTTGAAAGAAATGTTTTCCTTTTCTTGTGCTATTCCATTGAAAAGTTACAAGCTGTCAAAAGATTTAAATTGCTATCTCCATTTTCTTAATGACAAAATCTCAGAAGATTATTGCAACTATGGAAACAAACCTGTCAAAGTGTTGAGTCCAAACCACTACCCAATCACTACCAACCGCATGTATTGTTAAAGGGGAAAATCTAGGGTTCTCTGCCTGTAGTAAAAAAAGGAATACGGAAGATCTAAGGTAACCTGAGCTCATCTTTCCTTCCCTAACTGCTCTTTGCACCCCAGTTTCTCTCTGGAGGCCCTGCGAAGTATGGCAGTGCCAACGCTTTTGACACTACATCATGAGGAATTCTACAGTAATAAGTAATGTTTCCCCTAAAACACAAATGAAGCATAGGAAAATCAGGAGATTAATAGTTTCCAATGAATCTTAAGCCTGTTTCTGTACAATAATTATATATTTATTATTAATTTATATGATAAAACACACACTAACTGCTGACTTTTGGCAGCAGTTTCCTCACTGAGGTGGGTGCTTTGAATCTGATCCCTTTGCCTGCCTCTTCCCAGTACCTGAGGATAACTTCTACATACCTGCTATGGGGTTTGATACTTATTTAAGATGCCAGGAACTGTAAGGCACCTAGATTTTAGATGAAAGCGTTTTTTTTAGTTGAATGTAGCCTTAGATGGTTAATTTTGGAAAGGATCAGAATACCTCTGGAGGCAGCTGTCTTGCTGTTGTATTCAAAGGCAGGTTGAAATACTGCACCATCATTTCTTCTGGATGAGCTTGCTCATCCTTAAGAAACTTCAGTCCTTCTTCCCCTTTCTATTATAACTGAATTTTTTCAAGTGTTGGGGTCAAAAATTCATCTGAACAGAACCAAATACTGTGACTTGTATCCGCTGTATTTTTTCCTGTTTTGTTTTGGTTTTTTTAAAGAAATACTTAGCCCTACTGATTACAGTTTAATAATTTTTTCTGTAAAGTGTGTATTTGGTACTAGAAAGCAGTCTCTTTTTTCCACCTTTTTTTTTAAACAGATCTGAGATTAGTGTCTAGTCTGTTTGGGGCTGCTTCTTTTTTTTTTTTTTTTAAAAAAAAGGTAAGTAGGCAGGGTCAAGCAGTGTTTGTGGTTTACCATGTTTCACATCAGAGCGAAGAGCTCAGCTAGGGCTGTTTTACTGGCACAACTGATGAAGAGAGGTTTGCATTTTCGTTTGAATATAAGTGGACAACCAGACATGATTCTGTCTACCTGTAAGTAAACTGGGCCCTGTATTTTCCTCTTGCAGTTTTATTTTATGCAGTAGCAGTGTACTTGGCAAATGAGCTATTTAATTATTGCCATAAAAATACCAACCAGCTTTCTCTTACGCTGCTCAGGTGATTTCTGTTCAGACTGCTTGTCTTGACTTTCAAAATCACTGCACAAGTATGAATCCATTGTATGATGGATTCAGCAAAGCAACTACTTTTGCATAGAGATAGGGAGATACTCCCATACGGTGTCCTTAAAAGCATGTACAGCATAGACATGAATAAAAAGTTTGGTAGAACTAGAGCTGTCTTTCCTCCAGAGCACAATTAACTCACAGGAAAGACAAAAAGCCTCAACTTGCACAGGTGAAAAGCTGAAAGCTTGTATTTTAAAGGTGTTTTTAGAAGCAAACTATACTGTGGCTTTCTACTAGATTATTGATTTTCTAGTACTGTTGAAAACTGACAGGCATACCAGATGAGGAGGCATATCGTGTGTTACAGTAAACATTTGGGTTTGCAAGAGCAAGAACTTCGTGCAAAACATGCTAGAAGAGTGCAAGTCTTAGACACGGACTACAGCACTTTCAAAATTATTAGTGCTTTGAGGAAACAGTGAATTGGAAAAAGAAATTCAAGCCAAGAAACCCATGAAATAATAAAATTATAAAATGCAAATTATAAAAATTAATCTCTAACTTGTGGCTTATATCTTTGATACCATTTCCCCAAGGCTGCAAATTAGAGTGAGTTATAACTGAAGATAGGAGGAAGATTGCACATATAAAGGTGTGTGAATTGGCCACCTGTACAGACAATGTTGTCAACCCAAAGCATACTCCTGGGTGTTGTGGGACTTCATAAGGACAGCTACTGGCAGCAACGGACCACCTCAAAGGACTTGTGTGTTTTCACTCTCCCTTCTCTGTTTTCATGGGACTATCTTTCAGCTTCTCAAGCAAACAATTGTTCCTGACAGCTGACCAATCTTTTTCTTCCTCCTCTAGCATCCCATCTGCTCTGTTGTGCACAGATAAATTTGTTTTCAGGCCTCTAAGTTGGTTATCAAAATGCCAGCTGCAAATTTTTAGGCTGAGTATTTGTCAGGCTAGCTTCAACACCAGTTTCCTAGTATTTCCACTTCATCCATGTGCTTCTCTTGCCACGATACCTTTTCTCATTTCAAAACTGTGCATGCTAAAAGGTCTGATTTTGGACGTCAGAATTCAATAGGCTATTGTGGCTCTGTGCTAGTGTTGGCATTCCTATTTGTTAACCTGTCACCAGGGAGATAATATGACACTTTTAAAAACAAGTGTCTTCCTCCTAATAAGTCATTTCCAGAACGAAAAAGACATGAGCAGTGAAATGGGCTACATTTTTTGTTCTTGTGTTAGATTATTTGTAGAATTGGCTGAACTTTGTCTGAGGTTGCAAGCTTTCATCAGAAATTAGAGAAATTAAGTTCTCCACACAACTGAAGAAAGAAGATTCAGCAAATTCTAGATTCAACAGCTCAAATACTCACCTTGTTTGATTTAAACTTAGGTTTTAAGCTACTGACTTTAATTGCTCCGTAATGACTTACCCTGAGGATCAAAGCCAAATGTGTTTTGTATGCTTATGTTTTGATAGCATTCAGGGAAATGTGGGCTGAGAGGTCTAGTGGGGCTGTGGATGCTGGAGCAACCTTCCTTCCTGTGGATTTAAAAGAAGCAAGATTTGACCACTTTTTCTGGAATTTTGGGGAAAATTTTTGGTTATGTAAGAAACAGAGAAGTGGGGCCTGAAAATAATGATAGGTCTGTAAGTACTTTATTGTAACAGACTTCAAGAAATAATTTACTGTTAAGAATTATGGGATGGTTCTTTCTTTAGCCTATATTTCTTTCCTGTGTTCTGTCCAAGCAGTCTGTCATTCATAATGTGCTAAATCTTATTGGTGTCTCTGTTCTCCGCAAAATATGGAATCCAAAATGTGATTTCCTTGCTGAAGCACAACTCTTACTGATACCATCACTGATTAATTTTTAATTTATGAACTCTTCAGTGTGGTTACTTGAGTTAGGGGGCCAGGGGGTCAAGGTCTGCTAATACGTACGTGACTCTAACACCCTTTGACAAATCCAGAGTGTTTTGCTTAAGAAAAGGTCCTTGGTCCAAAATTGGAGGAAATCAGATAGAATAGTTCCATTTATTTCAGTGATTTGAGTTAGGGTGTAGCAGAAAGGAAAATCAAGAAGAAATATTTAAAACAAGCAGTAAATTCTAAGAACCTATTTTCAAATTCTTATTTGCATTTTAAAAGTTAGCAATTTCTTGGCATTAAAATGCAGGGGTTTAAAAATTATTATTATTTCTTGGTTTGTCTGATGGCTGTTGAATAGCAGAAAAGAGAAAGGAAGGAAGGGCCCGAGCCACAGGAGGGGGTGTGTAGCTGCGAGAAGCTTCAGGCAGGAAATGGAGGCTTCCTGTAGCACTGCCGTGAGCGTTGCTGTGCACCTGGAGGCAGCCCTCAGTGTAAACATCTTCCTCGGCCGCGAGCAGAAGGTCAAGATGTGAGCCAGTGTAATGAAATTATTCATTCAGTGTGTCAAAGCTTTCACCGTTTGCAGTGTTGGCCAAGTCTTTCTAAAACAGCGTCGCAGAGCAGCTTTGGGCCTTTCTGCAGTGAGATAGGAACTCAGAAAATATGATTTTAATCAAGGGGAGAAAAAGTGGTGTGCAAGAAGCTTACCAGTGACTAGGGAGGATGTAAAATGCATAGATCAATACATAGGTCTCTGCTTGAGATGCTGAAATTCCAATCCATCAGGTCAAAACTTCCTGACTTAATTCAGTTTAACTAAAGCAGGACTTAGCTCCACAGAACTGAAGGCCTTTCTCTGTCTATGTTCCTTGATAATGTTTCCCAGAAGACGTGACAAATTTCCAAAGAGAAATTAACGGTTCACACCGCTATAATTTATGCTTTTATTAATTTCTTCTGAGTTAATTCCACACATGCTTTAGGAGTAATGCATGGACAAAGGAATTTCAGAAGCGATGAGGTTGCCGAGGACAGATGTGTAAAGACAGGTTTGTTTTCAAAGAGCTGGAAATGCTCTTCTTTAGGATGATAAATATCTGCTGGATTGATAGGCTGTGATTTGACACTTAAAATACTCCAATAAGTAGAATGAGGCGAAGCAAGCTTTGCAGAACTGTAAAAAGTTTGTGCTGCTCCTCAAGACCCAGCAATTCAGTTCAGCGTGGGCTTATCTGGCCCATGGCCTTGGTCTAATCTGAGCCTTCACTTTTTGCCTGCAGAACTTGGTCATATTTTGTGATCTTTAACTGATTAGACATTCTAGCCTTGGAAAAATTGCTCACCAAATGAAGCACATGTCCCAGGAAGCGCTGTAATTAAACCTTTAACTTATACCTTTTCTATGGTTCAATGGGCAAGATGAGACTAAATACTTAATATCATATATGCTTGGGATGTTTTAAAAAACATCACATGCATTCATTTATTGTTGATTGCTTTTAGCACAGTAAAGGGTGGGTCAAACATGAAAAGCATCTATTAACAGAGAAAGTCTGAAATTCACTGAAGGCAAGAAGGGTTCCTGAGCTTATGCTATAAATTTATTCAACTCGCTGGGCTCATAAAGAAAAGCAAGACAGAATTACATGTCCATAACATTGGTGTGAACCCCTCCCTTTCATGCTAACAGCCAAATCTTTAAAATCTTATTAGAAGATCATTCTTATGACACATTGAAACTCTGCAGTGCTGCTTCTAAATATTTCTGATAAGTGTTCTATAAGGAGAGCAAGTTTTCTAATGAGGAATAATATATTTAATTAGACTAGATGGTTTAATCCGAAGAAGTAGACAAGCTTTCAAATGTCATATTCCTTTTTGCACATCACTAAATACTTTATAAACATCGATTAAACTTCATGGCACTGGCTGAATTAAAAGAAACCCAAGAATTTTTTCACCCATGGTGTTCACTGTTTATGAAACACGGAAGCGATTATAAAAAGAAACGGGAACCTAACACAGTCTAGGTCAGGGGACAAACACAATTCCTTCCCAAGATATTTGGGAAGGTTTGGTAAGTAGCATGTAATTTTAGACAACCCTTTTTCTCATGAAATTGCCGTAACTTCCTCAAAAGACAATACCTGCGAGACCACACTGTCATGCAACATGCTTCCAAGGCAGTAATTAATACTGCTTTAGAGACACTCACTCCTTAACACCGTGACACTACTTTACTCTTGAATTTTTTTGGGAAAAAAAAGCAACTGTAATAAACCAGAAATAATTCCCAGCTGACTTTTTAAAAGTGTTTTTCATTCCAAACTTGTTCTTACCTAGAACATTAATAATCTCAACCCTGTAGTAAAACAGTGCTAGAGACCATGTTCAGGCAAACTTCAGCCACTATAATTTTAAACAGCTGAGGGACAGTTTAATGCACACTGGAAAATTATGCAGCAAATAAATTGCATTGCCCATATCTTTTCAGCCTGGTTTCTCTAAAGAAAATTGTCGGTGTCAGCTGGCTTGGGTATTTGTAGTCGCTGCATTTTGCATAGCCGTCAGTGGAAAATTTTATCAAGCAGTTGATAGTGTCTTCTGATTAATGTAGGCTCGTCAGCTTCCCACGATAGGTTCTTCACAGGATGCAACAGTCTAAGGGAAATTGCCCCACAACTTTCAAGATAAATACTCTAACCAAAACACATATGAGACAGGTCTCTTCCTCTTCCTGCTAAGAACCAGTTTTGGTCTTATCTTTCTGACATCTGACATTCTCCCTTCTTTTATTAGTGCAAGATTTGCTAAATTAGGTACCTTCATAGAGAAAATAATTACATTTTCATGGTGCAGTAAGGTTGCTTAATGTTTTGAGTGCTAGGATGCATACTGTCAGCACACTTGGCTGAAATGTTGGTAACAGGCATTGGCAAAAAGTCTTACAGAACACCAGAAAGGACATCCTATTTATTCCAGGCTGGATTAAGTCATTAGGATCAACAAGCCAGACACACCATGAGAGAAAAACAAATACAGTGGAAAACACTGGTGGGAGAAAGATATACCTTGTGAAAGATAAAACGACAAAATACCGAGACCTTGGATATTCTATTTCAAATAACTTTCTGGGGCCTCTTTTTGTACTATGACCTCTGTGGCAGAGAAAACGCAGGACTCACTGGAGTGGGATATAAAGTTTGTTTTCTGTCAGTGCAGCTGAATATGCCTGGAGCCTTGTCTCTGCATGCCTGGCTTTCATGCTTCCTAAGAGAGCACGCGTCGCACCCGGGAGCCTGAGCCCGGCTGGCTGGTGCCGCTGCCCTCCCACCTGCCCACTGGCGATGCATGACGGTGAGATGGTTCAGGTAGCCAGCCCCCACTGGTTTAGTGCCCCATCTCACTCCATTGGAGGTGAGATGAGCAGCAGTGCAGAGGGAAATGGGATGGGACCACAGCTGCTTAAACTGCCGTGGGAACACAAGTTGGGGAAAGTAGGTCTCAGCCTGAGTAGAAGTGGATCAGAGCGGATGTCAACCATTTATTTACCTCGTTCAAATCTTTTTAATGCCTTCCAGCCTATTTAATACCATATCCTCTCTGCTGCTCATACAAGATGTACTAGATGGATTTCTCTGTAAATGTATGATGTATGTGATGATGTGTCCAATGTATTTTTGTCAGGATTATCAACCACTTGGCACATAAGTGTAAAGCACATCTTTGGTAGCATTTAAACCTGGACTAATGCATATATTATATTAATGGCTGCAACAGAAACAGGAAAATCAATATTAATTCAAATAACTGAATGTAGCATGTCTCCTTTAATAAACCTCACAATAAGAAAAAAGCTTGTCGTGGAAGTGTGGTTTTGTATTTGGCTTGAATGATCTGAAAATTAAGTCATTGCTGAAGGGGTCAGTTCTCCACCTCCTGTCCCTAATGATGTTCTCATCCCCTTTATTGCACTGATTAGAGCTTGCACGGGGTGGTGTGATCAGTCAGATCGGTACTGATCTGGCTGACAAGGTCTTTTTTTTTCTTTCTGATTTAGTGAGCTGATTTAACTCATCACATGGCCTCATAATTACTAGGACATTGTAAGGGAGACAGTGGGAGCGGGGCGGCAATAGATGGGCGGCAGGAAAGGTCTGCTGATTTTGGTGGATGCAAATTCAGCCTTAATGATTTGCTAGATATCTCACAGCAAGACAGAGCTAATAATGGGGCTAAGCACATAAGGTAGTCCTTAATTCTGTAAGTTTTGTAATCAAACAAACAGGAATACTGCAAATATGTGAAATGTTCTTGTTCACAGATCACACCATCCAGTCTGTTTTCTGCTGCTGCTGCTGCTGCACAGTGCAAAAAAGGTATGTGAAATTCTTAAGCTTTTCAGCAATTAGGATGATCAAAATATCTACACATGAAGGACTTTAAAAAATCCCTCTATTTTCAGTAGAACTGCTAATTGTACAGAACTTTAAAGAAGCTCTACCCTGTATATCCCTAATATGAAGGAAGGCATATATATGCATGAATGAATAATTTAATGTGAATATTTATAGATATGTATTTACACAAATACTCCATGTTTTTCAAAATCAGAGCAATGAGAACAAAAATGGACCTGGACCCTGATACTGGCCTGGTGACCCAGTACTCAGCCTCACAACCAGACGTTTCTTATGCATCTGCTTGGAAGCACAGGGTAAGGTGAAAAGAGACAACTGAGGTTATGTGCCATATGGTAGCTCAGTGCCAGGACAAGCAGAGGAGTAACTAACTCTTGAGCATGTAAGGTGCTTCATTGCATAAAAATTATAGAGTAAAGGTATCTGAAGATTCATACTGATGTAAATACAGGGTCACAGTGAGGTTTCCCAAGCTCTCTGTCATGGACAAGGTGGTTCCTTCTCCCACTTCTGGGTTTGGGTGATGGAGGTGGAAAGGGTGGGACTGCCCTCTTGGGCAGATGCAAGCTCACCTTGCTCAGCTGGCATGTGAAACATCCACCTCAGTTTTACTAGATCTAAGTTGAATAATCTGAGCTTTCAAAGCATAACCAGGTGCAAAGCTAGAACCTAACCTGATGCAAAAGAAAAGTGATTATGTTCCTGACAATTTGCTAAGAAAGTCTGCAGCGCCCTCCGTGTTAATTCTCCAGATAAATGACTGAATTCCCAGCCATTGTAACTCCACCAATTTCAGTGCTGCTCTGCTTTTACACCAGCTGAGGAGTTGCCCCAATATTCATACCATGCAGAAGTCACCCTGATTAGGTAGATGTCTTGTTTATTATTCACTGTACTTTCCATTGTCATTTGTCTTCTATGCCAAACTACTCAAATCTAAGTCTTGCTGTTTTAAAGTGATGAGGTGATAGTGCTTTACAAGGGGAAGTAATGACCACGATGAGTTCCTTTTAGTTACTAAGACAGTATAATACCGGGGGAATTAAGCAAACAATAGTAGGGAGAAAAGACTAATTATGAAAGATACTTTTTTTTCCACTAGCGTAAGAGGCAATTGCAATTAAAGAACAAGCCGTTACCTCCTCTACCTGCCGAGGCGTTGGAAGACTACACAAAAAACCCCAGAGTTATTGCACTCTATGACTTTTTTGCTAGAGGACCCTCGGATTTGCCGCTCAAGAAGTCAGAAGAATACATTATCCTCGAACAGTATGATCCCCACTGGTGGAAGGCAAGAGACCAACATGGGTAAGAGAGTGGGCATCTATTTCAATCTCCCTACGCGGGAAGAAAAAAAAACTAAAACAACCCCTGCGAAAGCAGGCAGATAGAATGAGACGTGCAACAGTTTAGAGGCAGGTTTGAAAGTGTTCAGCTATGTACGAGGCACACGGATTGACCGGGCAGACTTTCAGCAGTGTTCGGCACCCCAGAAATGGGTGGGGAATCCAGAATCTATCGGGAATTCAGAGTTAAGTCCTAGACTCAGTAATTTCCTGAGCAACATAAGGGCATTTGAGGACCATGTGAATCACTGGGCTCTCAGCCATGTGCAAATCCAGCTTTCCATACTTCAAGTGCTTTACTACGCAGTGTATATGTGTAAACACTTCATAAAGACCATAGAGATTATTAAGACATGTGCCTGAAACAAAATCCCTGATCCAAAATTCCTGGACGTTTTAGAGAGCTAGACAACTTCAGTTAGGATCCTTTCCACATTTATGTTTATTTCTTGTCATTCCCCTTTCTCCTTTGCATTTTCTTCATTGTACCCTGTACTGTCATGCTGGGAATGGTTATATGTTACATAATAACTGTCTCCTTTCCATTCAGATTTCTCCTTTAAATACTTTTAGATACTTTTTCTCAACCCGTTTTTGTAGTGAGAGTCCACTGGATTACTATTTTGTATATACATGCAAGCACACACTTTACACCTTATACACTTTACACTTAAACAAAGAAGCTTTATATAGTTACAAGGTTAGAAAGGAAGAGAGTGGCTTCTGATTCAGAAGAAATGTCATTTTTTTCTAAATTTTCTTGTGGTTTGACTTGAAAATTTTCATTAACATGCTGCTCTCAGCACTCTGTAAATATCCTGTCCCAGCTGACTTACTCATTTCAGCAGCCACCCACAGTTGTAGGCAGAAAGATTGTGCCTGGGATGAAAGGACTCAGACTTCTATTCAATTCCCACGTTGGGATTCAGTATCTAACAACATAACCAATAGTGTAAGTAACTTCTATAATTCAACAAAAGGAAGATGCATATCTTAATCCTACTAATATTTTACACCATACTATAACAGAATCATAGAATCATTTAGGTTGTAAAAGTCCTTAGGATCAGCCAGTCCAACCGTTAACCTAGCACTGCCAAGTCCCGCTAAACCATATCCCTAAGCGCCACATCTACACGTCTTTTAAATACCTCCAGGGGTGGTGACTCAACCACTTCCCTGGGCAGCCTGTTCTAGTGCTTGATAACCCTTTCGGTGAAGAATTTTTTCCTAATATCCAATCTAAACTATCCTCAATATGTCATTTCAGGAATGAAGGTCTAATTCCCAGCAACTATGTTACTGAGAACAAGAAAAGTAATTTAGAAATATATGAGTAAGTACCCTTGAAAATGATAATTGCGCTTTCTTTTCTAAAAATGGATTGGAGTGATACATTTTAGTGCTTGTATTAGACATGAACAGATGTTTATTGAAAGCTCTCTTTTTTTGTTACAAAACATTACTCTTAGAATGAAGTAACCATTTTGATTTGGAACTATTTGCTCAGAGAGTGTAACGTGAAGTTACAAACACTGAGTACTTCAACAACATTCATTTGCATAAATCAGAACGTCAGAATCCAGATGTTTCCTATTTCTGTAGGCTCACTACATAATATTTCCATATTCTGATCTCTTCCTGTTGTGAACATGTAATTAATTGACTAGAAGATAATTCCAAATACCTCAAGAGTAAAATTCTGCAAAATTCTAGAGAAAGCCTTGACGCAGCGAGTAGGACTGTAAATTTCATCACAGTTTGGTGTAACTGTTTCCTGGGTTTTCTTCTGAGTTCATGTTTAATCACAGTGAATGGGGAAAAAAGTTGTCATATTTACAGTGGTCTAATAAAGTCATTCCAAATTAAGAGATGCTTATATACAACAATAGTTCTATTCGGGTTTTTGGACTGGGAATAGTGCAACTATTAAGATGGATTACTTTTGTGAAACAGAGCAAACATTAATTTTTACTGGCTGAAATGAAAGGATAGGTTATCTCCTTGTTGCAGGTGGTACTGCAAAAACATAAACAGAAGCCAGGCAGAACTTCTCTTGCGACAGAAGGTAACTCAGCTTATACAAAGAGCTAACGATATCTAGAAAGATCTATCAGTAGAGGCATCAAGACCGTTACCACAGTCAAATCCAAATCTGTTTGGTATGCAGTAAGAGAGAGAGTACTTTAAAATAAAAAGGCTTTCTGGGATAAGTGTAACAGTGCAGACTACCCAGACTTCACAGAGTTTTAAGTTGTAGCCCCAGCAAATTCTATGTAGATTTCCCACACTAGATAAATGGAGTTACATGCGGTTTACTGTGCTTGAATTTTGTGTGAAACATTGAAGACTGAAATCCATGTAGTAAGTAAGTTAGTGAGGTTAGCAGAGCTTAACAAAACCCCTGTGTCTTTCTTATGTAGAGAGCAATCAATCCATATTGCGTTCTACCCCCTATCAGTTACCAAAGTGCCTAACTCAGTTAAACTCATTAGGTCTTCGCTCAAGGACTAACATAGGGCTTGGGCAAGATAGACCAGAGAAGAACATCTCAGATAGAACTGTTTTACAGTATTTTATTCTAGTGATTTGTTCAATTTGATTTTTTAATAAATCAAAGCATTTTCACTACTTCACTCTGACGACTATAATTCACCTAAATTATTTAACTCCAAGAAATTGCCTGGCACTTAGTATTTTCCCTTGGTTAATTTTGCTCTGCTATCTACCTGGCTATCAATTCCCATTCTCCACTGCTTTATCTCCCTCCCAAGTAGTCATAGGTATTCCACAGAATTTGGTAATCAGCTGCAAGTCCTATCTCAAGGGAGGATTATTCAAGCTCAAAAGCAGAAAATAACTCTACCTGGATTTCTTTTCAGTCCAAAGAAGGCACATTTGTTGTCAGAGATTCAAGCCAACAGGGACTTCTTACGCTGTCCATGTATTCACGGATTAAAGGGTGAGTTGCTCTGAATGGTTAGGGTTTGAATCAAGAGGTGATGGAAGAGCTTCTCCCAAACTCCTCGCGATAAGTGGGTAGGTTGGACATGCAGTGCAGAGGAGCAGGGAACCACTGGGGTGCTGTTCATGCAGAGTTAATTACCCCATGTGCAGAAATGTTGATGATGAGCAGTGGATCTGGGAGTCAGGTGCAAATGTCCTGCCAAGACAAGATTAACTGCATTCATTGAAATCCTCAAATAATCTGCTGTGAAAGCCATGCATCCCACCCACGTAATGCAGGCAATAAGACCTTACATTTGCATCTTCTTGCTTCTCTTTCTACGTGAAGTGCCACGGCTGCCACACCACGCCGCCACAGTCTTCAGCTGCCTCACCGAACTGCTTCCCTTCTCCGCAGGCTTTGTGCACTGTAAATTCATCCTAGACTCTGCTGTCCCCAAACTTCTCCTGTTTTTCTCCTAAAATCACCTCACCTCCTTACTTCTTTTGCTGGAGGACTGCCGCAGGACTCGCTTTTCCCCCACGTCGGTAGCAATCGCCTACAGCGCTGACTTATCCCTTCTTGAGCTGCCTTATACCGTCCTCCCTCAGCCCTCCTACATCCTTCTGCATCAGTGGCATCTGCTTTCCTGCTCTTCCTCTTGGAGCAAGCCAGAGGTGAGAGGAGCAAGGAAAAGACATCATTGCTACCACCACCCTCTTCCTCTCTCCCTCCCCTGCTCAGACAGGTGGGGCGAGCCCTCCCTGCCACCCCCTGTGCTGGGCAGAGGCTCACATTTGCAGTAGGGTACCAACCTTCAGCAACCACCTCGAGCCTGAAATGCAAACCTGACTTCTTCATTTTGAATGTCCCAGAAAGCAGGGGTAGATGGACAGCAAAATCTACAGAAAGCAAGACAGACAGATAATGTGGAGAAATACAGAAAAGTAAATGTATCAAATAAAAGCTCCAATGAGGAGCCTTTTGAGAAGCAGAACAGAAAATGTGCTCTCACAGTATACATGAATATGTTTTTAACTTTTTGGAGGAAACTCAGGTAATGAAGAGCATTTTAGTTTTAAAAGCTTAGATTCAAATAAGTGCTGAATTAGGAGGAACATCTGTCAAACGCTATGGCTGTTCCTTATGGATGCAATGATACTTGTGCAATAAAAACCATTGTGCAATATCTCCCAAAGTTGGGAGAGAGATCGACTCAAGGAGCCTTTTTTCTTTCCTGAAATACTATCCCAGCTACACACAGACATTTTAAGTTGAGAATTATACTCCAAGTTTTTAGGTTTTTCTGTGCTTTCTTTCAAAGTGAAATTTAATCAGATTTATAGTATAAATTATTTTTACTGAAAATTATAATCCTTTGTTGATTTCAGAAGTCATAGTGGAGATATTCGACATTATCAAATTAAGAAAAACCACTTGGGACAATATTATGTAGCAGAAAAATATCTCTTTTCATCTGTTCCTGAACTCATCGAGTACCATCAACACAATGCTGCAGGTAATGCACGCAGGATGATAAGGTTTTACAACTGATGATTTGAATCTCCTCAGGACTTTGAGAGATTGGAAATCACTCTTCCTCTAATACTTTCCTCATAAAAAGAGACACAAGTTTTTCTATTGCTAATGAATTAAAATATGCCATGATCCTTTCTGCCAAAGTCATAGCTGTAGTGCGCGCATACCATGGGGAAAGTGAAACTACCAAACTCATCTACCTGTATTAAATGAGTTTTACAAAGCTAGAAGCCTAATGTATTTACCTGCTTTGTATCCTCTTGGTTCACATTTGACTGAACGGGACTTGTATGAAATTTGATCATAATTCTTTCCTTGTCTATGACAAGGACTTGCATGCATGCAATTTAAGAAAAGTAGGAGCTATGCTGTGCATCAGCAGGCAGCATTCTACTGATTTTGGCAAAAAAACCCATCCCACAAACAATCAAAGGCAGAATTAGGGAGTGCAAGGACTCTCTAACACTGATTTGCAGCCTACCAGAGTTAAGCACTTCTAATTGTTGGCTGACAGCTGCCTTACATAATTTTTAGCATTAAAAAATGCCCCTCACCTTGGTTCTGCCCATCATTTTAATACAATATAAAATGTTTTTACCCTGAATGAGTGGAGATGGGAAAACACACAGAGATTCCTCGCACTAGTGAGGAAGGAAGATATGGGAATGGACAGAGCCTTTTGCTGGAGGGAAGAGGATTGTAGGAAACACATGAAAAGGACCTGAAAGTAACAGTGGGAAGAATGAATGAACGCAGGGAGTCTTTGGTGCGCGATGTACTCACTGGTACTGTTGGCTCATGAATTCAAAGAAAATGAATGCCGGACACAAAAATATTTCTTGCAATGGGAAACAATCCTGGGAAATCATGCTGGAAGAGACCGTTTAGGTGGGTGATATAGTATTGTAGTACTCATTTATTTAAGATCACTAACGTCATACAAACAATCAAGAGTATCACATTTGGTTGTATGAAAGCATAGATACTTTTGTAGTAAGGGCCCTATTGAATAGTGTTCCTCCATTTCTTCTCACTGTAATGGTTTACCTGAACAAGCTGTAAGCAGAAGTAACTTCAAGAAATAAGAAATGTACATCAGATTCCAAATATTTTTGTTTGAGAAGAGGTACGATATAGTGTACTTTAAAATTGAGTAATTGGTTAACAGAATATTGTTGCTTTGTCCCCTACAGGTCTTATCACTCGTCTCCGACATCCTGTTGGATCAGCTGGATATTCTTCACCAGCAACAGCAGGATTTAGTTATGGTAAATTTTTTATCTTGTTCTGGTGGAGATTTAGGATTCTGCCTAGGCAAGAATTTAGATCGCATTCACCCAGCTAATAATTAAGTTGTACGTGTGAAATTTCCTAGTAATAAGAAACGTATAAACAGCCGCCTATTCACCAGAAACAGACACTCATTTCCTTGTAAGCCGTCAGTACCAAATGAGACACCTGACTCGAGTCCTTCTGTTCAGCGACTGTTGCATTTCTGTTACAACCACCAGTGCATTTCAGAGTATCTGGACTTTTCTAAGAAGGCCTAAAACTCAAATATACATAGAATCATAGAATCATAGAA
>NW_009186743.1:0-22431 GCF_000690835.1 Fulmarus glacialis
ACTAGGCAGGTCACTTGGTCATAGAAGGATTGTAAATGTCATATGTTAGGCAAAAAGAGGTCCAGCAGACCAGTATTCAAAGAATGCTAAATTGATCAGCTGTGCTAATTTCTTCCACCAGTTTACTAAAGAGCCTCAGCTCTTTAGTTGGTCAAGCAGGACCTGCTTTCTATGAACCCCTGCTGCCTGGGCCTGATCCCCTGGTTGTCCCGGACATGGCTTGTGAGCACCCTCAAGACGAACTGCTCCATAATCTTCCCTGGCAAATCTGCCAGTTTGGATACCCATTTCCTGATTTGGTCTGCTTTAACTATTTTTTTTTGGTATCACTAACAGAGACCAAAGAGCAGAGAGTTACAAAGAGCAGTACATAGTGAAAGATGGGAATGCTGTGTGTACAGCTACATCTATACATAATTTTAGCTAATATCTAAATTAGCAAAATATCTAAAGAATCTAAATTTTGCTTTGGCTTTTAATTCCTTTCAATTCCTTCAGTCCTTTACCACGTAACTGGAACTCTGATAATGCTGCATCAGTATACTGTGAAGTGGAAAACCTCAACTCCATTTGAATAGAATCCATACTGAAGATTGGAAAATAAGATTAAAGATGACATCTTTGACTTCTGGGCTTTATCAGGCTCTAGGAAAAATTTTAGATTTTCAGCTGAAGAGAAACTGGGAAGCCAGAGCACAAAGACAAAGAAAGATGAAGGCAGTTGAGAAAGAAGAGGAGGAGGTGGTGAATGAGCAAAAAAGGGGTGGAGGAAGTATGAAAGGGTCAGGTGGCTTACTAGAAAGGCACAAAAAGGATCAAAGGGTAGGAAGCCAAGTACTAGAAGAAAGAATTATAATTTTCAGCAGCTGGGAAGAAGACTAGAATAGAGGAGTTTTAATGGTGCACAGTTGGAAAGGGAAACTGAAAGGTACTAAATCAAGAAATGATAGTAAAACAGAATTTGTGGGGGAAACAGCAAAGAAGAACAAAGAAAAGTGGCTGCTAAATGGAGGAGCATGCTGCCATTTATATCAAGGGATGGTGGCATAAAAACAGTAATATCTTCAGCTGTTCTGTGAGAGGTGTTAGAAATCCTTTCGCAGTGGTGCAAAGAGAAATATACTTCTAATATTATGTTCAGCTGAGGCTCTTTAGTAAACTGGTGGAAGAAATTAGCACAGCTGATCAATTTAGCATTCTTTGAATACTGGTCTGCTGGACCTCTTTTTGCCTAACATATGACACTTACAAACATTTCTTTCAAACCATTAAGTTACAAATCAAGAAATTAATGAGAAACTCCTGGTAAATATGATCCTGCTTTTAAGGACTTGAGCATGGTGGCAGGTGCTGAATGATGATCTTCAGGTGGGAATGGGTTGACCTTCAGGAAGGTCATCAGGTGGGAATGGGAGAGAATCAGAATGACTTTTCTCATTTTCTGACTAGTTTTTTCTGTATCAGCTTTTGTTGCAGTCTTTTTCTGTAGGTAGTGGAGAGATTAGGGCTCTTCATCATGGGATCCTCCAGCGGAATCCATAATTTCCTTAGATTCCTTGCATATTTATGCTGAAAATGACAAGTAAAAATACTTTCTATGCGTAAGTTTTCTTTTGCTTGCACCTTTTTTTTTTCTACTGTATTTTGCGGAGTTATTTCTGCATTCTCTACTATGTGACAATCTTTTGTGAGAGTTTTATCCCCATATTGTCTCAACAAATGATCAAGATTTTTAGCACCTGTTCTAGATTTGGTCCAAACCAAGAACATTACAGAGCAAAATACGCTTGTCCTCCCTCTAATTTCTGTGATGAAAGTAAGAAAAAAATCCAGAAAAATTAGGCATAGGCACAGTGTTTTCTCTGGAGGAAAAAAAGAGGGTGCCAAGAGAGAAAATGTATTGTTTTAAAATAGGCTCTGTTCACTAAATCATAATTACTGATGAGATTCCAGCCTGTTTTCAATGAACTGAATAACAATATTAGTATTTTCAGTTTTAGTGCTATTAACGTAAATGGCAGAAGACCTCCAGTTCACCCTCCCTCCCTGCAGTGTTTTGTCCACTAACAAGGGAAATACGTAAGGGATGATACATCAGCAGAGAAATACTGGAATCAGCCTCAGTCACAAAATATTGAAAATTTGATGGAATAAATTATCTGGCATGCAGGCTGCAGAAAGGCCTCAGAGGTAGTAAAAAAAAAAGTCAGTGGTATTGTTAAATTTTGAACCAGATTCTTTAGCATCTCCACAGGACTTTCTTCTAAGGGTGTGACTCAGTTTTGAACATAACCCAATGTAATGAAATGTCAGCAGAATGTGCTTCATGGGAAAACCTAGTTGCTTGAGATACTTAAAAGAAAACTGATTAAAGTGGAAAAAAAATGGTGAAGAATCATGCATCCTGAAAGGGAGATGGAAATAATAGTCTGACTCCTTGTTCCTCTAAAAACCCTCGTACTATTCTGATGGTAAATATGGGCAATAAGCTCCTTGTACCTCTAAAAACCCTCATACTATTCTGATGGTAAATATGGGCAATAAAATGAGAGGACTTTATGTGCATGTGCAGGAGGCATTATTCCCCTCTAGTGATGACTAATGATTTTTACGTGGTGGGCATCTCAGCGAAGTATTTTGTAGACGACTGGTACAGGTGTGTGTGCATGTAGCACAAAGGAAGTTGAACAGAACAATATCACAAAAATCAAGAACAGAATTGGTTATTCACTATCACAAAAAGAATAAGCAGACAAAATATTTAATGGATATATATTGCCAGACTGAAAAAAAATAACCACTGCCTTGCAATTTTCTCCTTTTGACCCCTTTTTGTGCTCACTGCCAGTTGTCATGTGCCTGTCTCAAATAGTGAGGTCTACTGTGCAGATGCATGAATGTACAAGAAATCTGAAATGGGCCCTGCTTAAACAGCATTAGGTAAAAAGAAGTATATGGAAAATTGTCACGTATTCTAGTGAGCTATTGCATGCTGTAGCATTCTATAATATGCAGAGATAGGCATGTGGCAACTGAGGCTGAGCATGAAAAAGCCAAGCCTCCTGGCCACTTTCTGCCCGGGAAGGAGCAGTAGCTGGGTTTTAGCAAGGGCTTCCCAAATGGAAGTGGCAACCAAATGGTAGTGCTGTGTAAGAGTAACCTGGGGTTCAATCCTGCTGCTTATAGGCATCAATGGCCTCTTTGGTTCTGTCATCTTCTTGCAACCAGGGCTTAAGCCTAGGGCCTTATCCATGGGTTTTGTATACTGTGCATGACAGCCTGAAAGGATATTGTGTTTTCAACTCACTGCTCTACAATATGTTTTACTGAAGTTTAGGTGTCCCTACTGTCCCACATTTTGCTCAGTGTGACTCTTTCTTGCCCAGTTTCAAAAATCCTAGAATTCTGCAGCTGAGACAGGAGTTTCTTAGTCTACCCTGCCGGAGGAGGAAAGATGTTCTGGGACAGTGGAGAAGATGACTAGGATTAAAGTGCCACTTTGTTTATTTCCCGAATTAGCCACAGAGCTCATTTCAATAAGTGGCATTGTAAATGATGAAATTAGAATGACTTAATTCGTACCATGTTATTTTAATGTAATTAAGGTTCAGAAACACTCTGGAGCTTCTCTTAGATAAGCAAGAAGAAATGCAACATGACTGCAAACTTTGTAGTGAAAATAAAATAAAACCTTGCCTTTTCATGACCTTGAAGAGTATTTTAATGAAAGTCTTTACTGACTCAAGTACGTATGATAATAAATCCTTGTAAGTGTAGAAAGTCTGTCTCTTACTTTTGCCTAAACAAGATTAAATCAAATAAGGTTCTTTTTAAAGTTCTGTGTTAAACCTAAATTACAATTCCCTGGAAGAAAGATTAGGGCTTGAAATGGGGCACGGGGGAAGAGGTAGACCCGGGTGGTGCCTGGGGTGCAGCAGGTTGCTGTGGGGCCGGTGGGAGGTGGAGGCACTGCTGGCAGAGGAGCCCTGGGGTGCCCTGGTGCAGAGCCGCGTGGTAGGGGGGAGAGAGACCACCCCAGTGGGGCAGGTCCTTCGCTTTGAAGATGAAGTGGTCAAAGGGGCACAAGCTGGGGTCCTGCCTCAGATGATCCCTGCTGGCAGAGAAGCATTGACAAAACCAACTTCTGCTTAAAAGCAAGGAGCCAGAAATTTTAGCAATTGCCTTCAATTGCTAACAATGGAAAAGGATAGAGTCTAATACTGATACTTAAATAACAGACAAATCTTGCTATATAGCCGTTGTTTGCTAGTCAGGAAAGTTACTAAATCACAGCTTTAATTTAGAAAAAGAGCTGACCTATTTGAACACACAGTGAAACTGGAGAATCATGTAATCATGTCGTTACAGAGCTCAGCCCTTCTTTTGTCTGCTCTGTGCTATTTGTCACTTTTCTCTTTTGGATCATTTGAAAATGAGAGCCTGATTTCTCTTCGGGCACTGGAAAGGCAATTGAACATGTCTGCACAAAGCCCCTTCATCTAAGTCCGTCCTTACAGGTCTGAGATATGGTCCTCCCATTGCCTATTGACACTGGCGAAAGGAGCAGTGTCTTCTACTTCTACTGTAAAGCAGCTATTGCTGCACAAATAACAACATAACGACCACAGGAGGAAATGACTTGGCAGTGAAAATTGGAAGGAAACTACTGTTTATTGAACTAAAAAAAAAAAAATGCCACCATGTTCGGAATATTTAGCCTAGCTGCAGCCAGAGTCTGCTTTTTTCCACCTTTTGCTTTGCAAAAAGTGATTGGATTTCTTGCAGCAAATAGAGGCATTTGCTGTAAAGACAAGTTATCGGTAGCATAGCTCTGCCCACACCATGCAAGCACCATATATTATGTATATGGGGGAAAGCTATGAAAACATAAGGAATCTGCATATCCACACTTTATATATTGTGGGTTCAGTCTTCATCAAGCCTTTAAAGGAGCATTTCCTCAGGGAAAAGCAAGTGAAGCAAGTTGTATGATGCCAATGAGAGATAAATTATTTATTGACTGAATCAGATTACTTAATTTAGTTGTACCCAGAGTCCATGAAAAGCTAGTGAAAAGGCAAGCTTTGGATCAGGTTAAGAGAAGGGGTACGAAGCCATGAAAAGGCATAGCCTTGATAAGGGATAGCACCTATGAATTAAAACAGCAGTCGTGATGACTAAATGGGAGTCCTGAGCTTTGGACATATACCTGACATGGAGGTTTCTTTTGTTATCACCACAGACTTCTTGTGTCTGGAAATCTTTTAAGATTATTATTTGAGAACTATTTCTGAGTGATGAAAGGATGCCGGTGCCTGTCCAACCTGCTGCTAAGCTAACAACAAATATAGAATTCAATCTTGCCATAGCATTACAGTATTGTAGCTGTGACGATCCAACCTAAAGGTATAAGCAAGGCAAATGGTGTAGCAGAATGTGCTACATTTTATTAGGTCAGATTGTATTACTGGGAAAAAGAGACATATTTTGGGGAATGCAAATCTCTTTTTAGAGAAGAGTATTGCAAAGGCCTGAAGGAAGATTTATGCACCCAAAAGCATATCTGGTGTTTCCCAATTATATATGCGGAACTAATATAAGATATTCCTTGTCTTTGCAGACCATATCTCTTTTTGTGATAGCAGTGTGATTTAAGGTCTAGGATCTTTGCATTTTATCCTATTTAGTTCTGCTCATCCTCTGTGATGTGGAGCAGCTGGAGCAGCCCTTTGCTGCCCCAGCTTTAATCTACCATGGGAGAAATATCAGGTGAGTTAATAAATTATGGTGGGAGAGAGAGGTTTTAGTAAGAGCTCACTACTTTCTAGCTGTTCTGTCTCTTGTGACCCAACATAGAGCAAGGGCTGGAATAGCTGTGAGGTTTTGGTAAAAGCCTGAAGCAGGAGGAGCACTAAGGTAGTGAAAAGCCACCTTGGCATTACATCTCACTTCCATTTTTTCTTGCCTTTAGATAAGGAATAAACAAAGTGGAAAGGAGGTGCATGTAAAGAAGGAATTTTATCTTGCCTCCTTGTATTTTAATGTGTGTTTTCTCTACTTGAAATAAATGGCTTTTGTTAATTCAGTCAGTAGTTAAACATCTAGAACTTTCAAGGCTAAGAAAATAATCCTTATGTCTAAAGATAAGCACACCTGAATCCCAAATCTTTCTGGCCACATCATGAAGACAGTTTAAAAGTAAAAGTTTTGGAAATATTTCCAAACTTTGCCAAGTCTTTCACACCAAAACCTCCTTTATTCTCTGCAGATGCTTTTCACTTTAGTGTGGTCTGAAATACACAATTTTTCTTTTTATTTTATTTTTTACCTTCTTTCTCAATGACTTATTTCCTTCCTCCTCTAAAATGAAGAACCTGGGTGGAGGAAAAAAATGTGTAATTGTATGTGCTCGTTAATCCCTGTGATTCTAATTATACGCAGGGCAGGATAATTGCAGTTTGAACTCAAGGCTGGCTGTACAGGTCTCATTGAATTTTAAAATATGTTTCTGACAAATGGTTTTAATTAGATTCAAGTATGGTGCTGCTATTTTGGGTATGTAATCTTCACAAGCTATTTGTCCGTGAAGATTCAACAGAAAAAAAAAAAATGTTTGAACTTTAAAATAAGTTTTTATCCCTAGAAAAAGCTGTCCTAAGAGTGGTCAGTGACACACTTTAAATATGCAGCTATGGTGTTTCTCAGTCTCAGTCATGATAATATCAAATTCAGAAATGCTTAGAAGTGGTATTGAACTTGTGTTCTCTTTTACTAGCTATGAAATCTTAGGCTAATGATTCACATTCATGTATTTTAAACTAATGCAGATTTATGGGACTTCAAACACAATGAGCCATATGCTTCCTCAAGCAGCAGAACACGCAGTGAATAAGACACTTGAAACACACTCCCCAAAGCGCCTGACACATGCTTTCTTGCACAAAAGAAAAAAATTGTGTATTTTAAAATACCATCACAATTTCAGATCCTTAAAGGGTGCAGAGCGCAAAGACCTGATCCATAGCTCAGTGAAATCGGTGAGGATTTTTCTATTGATTTCCATCGGTGGTAAAACAAGAAGAGGAGCTTTGTGCAAACTGAAGAGTGGAGAGTGTGTTAAAACAAATCAGCTGAGGATCCTTATCCTGTGTAATTAAAATTAGTAGAAAATGAAAGTTATCTCATTCCCTCCTGTAAAGAAATATTTTAGAGAAAGGATAAAAGGGCAATTAACTTTAAAATTGCTCTCTAAATAGCTGAGAAATTTGGAGGTTTATGAATCTTCTCTGTTCTGTGGATCTTGGGGATCTTTGTCAAAGATGATGCTGCCTGTGCAAATGCCAGCCTGGTCCAGAGGTTATGTTCCTGTGCATGCCTGCCCTCGGCCCCTGCTTTGCTGGACTCCCCTTGCTGCTGATTGCTTTGAGCCATAGCAGGGACCAAGAAAGAGGGAAGGCAATTTTAAACTGCCTCCCAGCAGGAAATCTAGCGGCTACATTTTCGTTCTCCATTACTATAATATTGCAGAAAAGATGGAAGAGGCTTTTTTTGGAAATTACAAATCTCTAGTTGCAAAGGAATAAAGCCTCTGAAGAGAGCAATTTGGTGCTGAGGCAACTTCTTTCTGCCCTCTGCTCAACAGCGATCTATTTTTAGATGGTTTGGATAAAATTACATTCAGCCTCTTTGGTCTTTGACAGAGATCAGAGTTGGTTTGAAGACTTTCTGTGTAAGCCCAGCACCCCAGCAATGAGCGCGTTTGGTTCCTAAGCTGAGAAATAAGGCGGTTCTGGTAATGGACGGCTGTGCGTTATTCAATAATCTGCTTTCCCATG
This sequence comes from Fulmarus glacialis, assembly GCF_000690835.1. Lineage (NCBI taxonomy): Eukaryota > Metazoa > Chordata > Aves > Procellariiformes > Procellariidae > Fulmarus > Fulmarus glacialis. The sequence continues at coordinate 7,836 of NW_009186743.1, forward strand.
CACACAGAGTTCAGCCCAGTAAATCTCCTCATGAATCACCTTCTTGTTTATTTTCCACTCTCCCTGATTAATTCCCTGAATTCCTCAGTGCTGATGTTCATAATGGGAGGCTGTTCATAAGGTCAAAATACCTCTCACTGGGCACTTACTACTTCAGTTTTCCCTTTGCCGCTAGGAAGCAAGAGTGTGATCAGTGGCAGAAAGGTTTTCTCATGTGTTTATTTTTTTAAGGTAATGGATGCAACTATCCATTTAATGCTTACCTATGACTACAGCTAGAATTAAAACCTACAGATACCTTGCTGTTTTTTAATATATATATATATATATAAAAAAGGCATCTTATTTCACTGGATATTCTTTCCACTGCGTTGTTAGGGAACATCATAATTTGGTTATGCCATTCTGAAAACATGATTTTGGGGTTTTTGTTGGTTTTTTTGATTAGTTGAATTATTTTTAATGACTTGGATTGTGTCACTTGTACTAAGAAATAATGAATATTTACAGCAGAGGGAGCAATAGCACCATTGCTGTTCTATTTCTCTTTGACTGTCAGTTGTGTTATAGCTTTATATAGCAGATATATAGAAAAACAACAATTATCTAGATGAAATGATGTGCTCTTTTCTGTAGTAAAGTTTCCCTCATGATTCATATTAACTGTTAAAATAATACTTTATTTTATAAGAAGCAGAAAATTTTGCTTAGGGAGTTGTCTTACAATACAGCTGGATGAGCTGAACAGCAATACTGTTTCCACCTGAAAGAGATTTCCTTTTTCAGTTGCTACCTTAAAATTATGCTCTTATCAGGAATTTTAAATTATAATCAGCGTATTTGGCACCTTCCTTTTGAGGCTTGCAGAATGGTTTAAAACCTTTGTGAGTGTTTGTGCTACCTGTGGTTAACAAGACCCTTCTGGTGTTGCTATGGAAATTGCGAGGTTCCAGGATGCGCACGGTGGATCCTCTGCACGCTCAAATGGGAGTGGGAGAGGTGATGGCAGTTCAGCATCCCTTTGTTCAACCAAACGACCCTTTAAGAGGGAGGCAGTCAGAAAAATCAGGAAATGATTTGGGAAAAAGGCATTTTAATACAGGATGTGTCTTAAGACTTCTATTCAGTGCAATGTGCCTTACAGGCTATTTGTAACATGTGCATTAGCATTCCCAAATTGGACTTTAACTGCAGGTCAAATAAAAATCAATGCCATTACTGGGCAAACCATTTTCACTAATCCTTTGGGTGGTCGCTTGAGAAAGATTTCTGTATAGTACAATCTATTTCCTTACATGAGAGAGCCTCTTGAAAAGGAGAAGGAGGATGTGTTTGGCACTGACGTGTCAGCTGAAGTTTTTGTGGGAGGCTGCAGTGGCTGCACACCAGTGTAAGGTTTGAGCTGGTGCCTCTCCAGATGCGCAGGTCTGGATGATGCAGCTGAGAACAGAAATGTGCCTAAATGCTAGTCTGAATTGCAGCTTCTGCACCATCTTCATTTCAGTGCAATTACAGGAAGAATATTTCTCCTATATAAGTTGGGATTTCTGAACAGATTGGCTCCTGCAACGTGTGGTGTGGTGGCTTATTTAGGGCAGACATGTGACACGTCATGGGAAGTTCAGGCTGGAGGACTAATCTTAGGTGAAAATGGAGGGGTGAGGAATTTGGCCTGAAAGAAAGAAACAAACAAACAAAATTGGATTTTTCTATCAAAAAATGGAAGAAAAAAAGAAAGTAGGCAAAACTGGAATTTTCCTATGGGGAAATTTTGAATTTTGGAAGACTATTTTGCCTTAAAATGTAATACTTAGATTGACACTTCTCAGTGAGTTCTGCTGTTCAGGCTGCAAACTCTTCCAAACCAGGGACTGTTTGCACATACAGTCTAGATAGTACGTGGCAAGATAAGGCTCTGATCTTAGCTCGGTCTCTAGATATTACAGTAAAAATTAGACATTATAGGCAAAAAAATGTAGGAGTAGAGCTTTTCTCTGGTGGCCACTGACAATGAATAAATATTGATCTCCAGAATGCTGTCTTTATGAAACCACTCTTCTTACCAGAAATGCACTTTATAATCTCTTTGGAAGGTGATTAAAGGGGGGGGGGGGGGGGGAAGGCTCATGGCTCAGATGATCGTCTTGCCATTCAAGATGAACTGTCAAAACATTGTCATTTATTGTAACTGACTCATTTAAAAAGCCAAATCACAAATGCATAAATGGCTCTCGTTCATAGCATGATTTAAATTGAATGTCTCTGACTTTGCTTTATTTAATTTGGACATCATGCCATCTTTGCAGAATCATGTTGGTGTCGCTTTGATTTTCTTGTTAAAGGTTGCTCATCAACGATTCACAGCATCGTCCTTTCATTTCACTTTGACAATCCAGTGTTGCCTCCATATGTGCACACTGATATTGTTCATTCTGGTATCATAACATCATCTTGATAGAATCATGGAAACATTGTTTTGTCTCCATAACGGTGTTATAATTACATCATAATGTCTTGAAGCAATTAGTATTACAATAATATGTTACAAAAAGTATATGTGATGTGTGCATAGCAGTCTGTGCTCTAGCGGTTGTTAGGATTGTACTGAAGTTTGTTTGCAGGTCTCCAAAGAGTGGTAGTTTGTAATAAATGTTTACACACTAATTAGCATTTGGGTATACTTCAGAAAAAAAAAAAAAACAAAACCCACTTCCTACCTTGTCATAAGTAATTGCCTTTTTATGTGTTAACTCAAAAAGAACTGACTTATTAAAGCTATTTTTAACCTAGAGGATGACCGCAAGGTTGACAATTTATGAACCAATTAACTCTCCACTTTTCTTTAGGACTCCTTGAGCATCTCGGAACACTATAAACTGTAACGAGGGCTCCTTGCCACTCCTGTGAGGCAAGTAAGTATCACTAAAACCATTTTACAGAAGTATAAAAGAGAGGCACAGAACTGTGAATTGCTTGAGGTAATTTTGCAAATCCGTAGCAGAATTGTTACAAGATCCAGAGATCCTGTGTGTGTATAAGAATGTGTGTGCGTGCACACACACACACAGTCACTCATATACGTACAAATCACCCAGAGGCTTTATGTATGAAAATATGGTAGTATTTAAAATCTCATAAATGGCAAAATACCTTTAAGGCAAAAAAAAAATCCAAATCTTTTCTTTCATGTTCAGTGCATTCCTCCTGACCAGAGCTACCCTTGTTCTCCCTTGTGGACAGTGTAACTGGAAGGCAGAGAAGGGCACAGGACTGGAAGGGAACTTCTGGGTCATCAAGCCCTTCCACCTACTGCTGACAACTCTGTCACACAGTTGTTGAGTTTTACTGATCAACCCCCAACTTCATTTTTTATTTAGATACTTTGTCTTTCATTAAGATAATAGAGAACAAGATGGGAAAATGAGATTTCTAAAAAACATGGGTAGAAAACTGCCAATTGCAGGGAAACAGAAAGCATTGCCCCAAAGAATCAGAAACTACAAATAAGAGTCAAACCCTGCAGTTCTTCTCTGTTTGAAATCTGGAAGAAGGCCAATGGCAATTTTGCTTTAGCTGAGATTATTTCCAAAATGAATAAGGAAGTGACAGCCCTGGAGCTTGAACTGTCTTTCTGTTGACTTCTATGAAAATTATACTGGGCTCTGAAGAAGTGTATGTCTTTGGTTGGGGGGTAGACAGAAAGCAATGTCTGTTGGGTAGGCTCAGCTGGAGTTTTCTGAAACCTTTTCATGGATCAATTTCTTGGAGGCTGTGGAAAACCCTTTTCCAGAGGGAGACTTTGGAGTTGACTCCTGTTTGTTGAAAGTTCACAGCAGATTCTGAGTCAGTAGCTCCTCTGCCTGATGTTAGTGTCTAAAAATGTACACCCACGCTGTTATGGACAAAACTATAGCATAGCAAGGAGGCAGCTCCACGCCTTGGCAAAGTGTGGCAGATATAGTAATTTCTTTAGGGATTTTTGAAATTATTTTCATGGTCGTTGGCACTTAACTTCTACAGAACTGTAATGGGAGTGGAATGCCTAAGTCTAATAGGCTCTTGGCATAATCCCAGTGTGGTGATGCTTTCCTTCCCTCCTCTTTTCCTTCTCGCTTATCTCCCTCTCCCCACCTGGTTTGCAGGAGATGGCAAGAGCTCCTAGAAGGAAGGAGAACATGTCAGTGAGCAGTATCGGCTTATGGTGGTCTTCCCACATACAAGGAGGATTAAAGCAAATGCAGGCACTACTGATGCAGCGGGGATATTCAACTCCCTTGCACTAACGGGGTTGGAAGCATCAGGCTCTATTTTAAGTGTGTGCGGTTTTGTTAGTGTACCATAAACCACAGAAAGTGTTATTGGGCCTGGAACAACAGACGACTGTGCCCTGGTGAGGACGGGAAGTCCATCTAGCTTTTGTTTTCTTTAGGGACATATGTTGGAGTATTTTTCTAATGCTTTCATGGTTTTGTTTCTTGCACCGCTAAATGCATCACAGCAAAATCCAATTCAATCTTAAGAATAATCACTTTGTAGTGTAGACAATATACGTTTCAATACAATTCAGAATGATCTAGAAAATTAATTGAATAATGAGGTGGTGAAACCAAGCAACAAAGTATGGAGGACTGGGAGGATGTCCGGGAGGATGTCCAGAAGGATTTAATAAAACTGGATGATTGGGCAATGTGATGGCAAATGAAATTCAGTGAAGATAAACACACGATAATGCATTGGGGGAAATAATTTAAGCTGCTCATGTGCACTGATGAATTCTGAATTAGCTGCAACTTCTCAAGTGTAAGAACTTGGTGTTATCGTGGGTAGTGCAAGGTCTAGCAACTGATGCAGAAGAAAGTAGTGGGGGAGATCCTGAGGCACATTAGTACAGATGGAAGGATAATTTTCTGAACAATACTCTTTACTGAAAACATGTAGCATGCAACAAATGTTGATTTTAATTCAAGTAAGAGAAATTGCTCCTGACTAAACTTCCTAAGATTAGTTCCAGTTTCACAATCTAAATGGATGATGAATTGTGCTGATAGTAGTATTTGAACTGGGATTATCAGCAATAAAAACATTTTATACTGATCGGACTGAAAAGCATTTGGATGAAATCTGGTCTCCTTGATGTTAGAGGGACTTTGCTTTTAATTTCACCGGGCCTGGGATTTTACTCCAGTTCCACAGTTAATGTCAATAGTAGACTTACGACCCTTATGCGCACTACTGACTAAAACTAAATGCTGTTGTGCCAGTGTTGCAGATACAAAGCACAGAAAACCTATGTAGTCTAATAAGTTAGAAAAGGTAATAGCCATTGGTAAATAAAGCAAAATATTTAGTAGAGAACTTTAATCTTCATTGCCAAAATTAGTTTTAATTTGGTTCCCCGCACTTTAAAAAAATACATAGAAAAAAAAAAGAAGTGTGCGTGAAACTCTCCTTTCCATTGACTCAGGGAGAATCAGCCCAAATATGCGTGTACATACGCACGTATATAAAGGGAGCGGGAAGAATGGCCTTGGCAAGAGATTAAAATAAAAGGATTAAATTGCCATTACATATAAACAAATATGAATTCATGGATTTCAAATGATATTTGACTGTGTGAATGATAATAATGACTGCAGTGTTTACTTCTGTTGCCTAGGAAAGCCATATATGTTTACAATATTGACATTTGAATCTTAAATTCATTTGTCATGTTGTGCTGTTCCATTTTATAAGTGATGAAGAGATTTATCTTTGAGATAAAAGCTTCCTGGCAGAACTTGCAATCGGATTTTATTTAGCACTTGCAGAACATCAGACTTGGAGCAGGGGTGGCTGGTTTTTGGGTGTCGCTCCTGTGAGCAAATGAGGACCAATGTAGCTGTGGCCCAGACTGTGCCTGCAGTGCTGACTGGGAGGAGTAAACAGAAGCTGGAAGGGGAATGTGTGTCTTTTGGGTACCAAAATATCCTGCTATAGCTCTATACCACCCACTGTAAATGGGAATGTGGAATTCACCTCTGTGCAAAGGATCCGCCAAGGCTTCTCATAGGAGTAGAATTCACCCTGAAGTAGCGTGTCATGCAGCTGTAGATCTAAGAATATTTCACTGAACCATAATGAATTTAGCCTTTCCCTGAAGGTAAGAATATACTATAGCCTTGTTGCAGATAGGTTAATTATTATTTAGAGGGGTAATTGTTCTCTGGAAGGTCACAGTTCACAGCACAAAGAAATCTTGGATTTGAATCTAAGAATCCCTACTCCCAATATTTGTTTCTACCTAATATATATTTGTTGTTCTGGTTTTGGCACTGGAGTAAAAGTATTTTTTCTTTGGCTTCATGCCAGACTGAATATCGCTGAGCATGTACTGCATTATGCAGGTTCGGAGTTTTTCCAGTAGCCATAACTGCTTGAGCTGCACAGGCACCCTGTAGTTGTTTCACTTTCAGGATACTTGGCTTGTCTTTAACAGCCAACCATTTAAAACAAAAGTCTCTGAAAAACCATTTTCAGATAGAGAGTCAAAATGTCAAATTTCAAAAGCAAAACGTTCTGAATTCTTTCTCGTTATTTCTAGCAGAATCGTTTCAGTCAGTTTTACCAAAGCTATGTGTTACAGCAAATTTATTAGATGTTAAGAACTGATATTAGCTCAACTCTGCCTTGCACTGGAATAAGCAAGGTTTCCCAGCCTTCTCTTTCTGGGTATTTGTTTGTTATCCTGAGCTCCCTGCTGCTGCCCCAGACAGCTCTACCCAAGAAATGAAGTCCTGATGAAATGAGTTATGCTTTCTCTAATCACTGACAAGATAGTGTATGAAGGCTTTCGTAGACTTCTGTCTGTGTTATACACCAGGTCTGCTGGTAAAAAAACTTGTTCTACCAGGACCAAAGAGGCTTGGTCCAAAGACGCTGCATCTTGGTAGCCAGATGGCCTGTGGCCTACAGCTCGGACTTCTTGCAGCTCTGGAGCATGAGCTGTCTAGTGCTGTCTGTGAAATAAAGTGTGCTAACATAGCATAGCATGGGTTTGGTCTCTTCCAGATGTTCACCAGAGTACAGGGAAGAGCTGACATGACATAGTCAAAGAAAGGAAAATGGTTGGTACTTGTGTACAGTTTCTAGATTCGTTATATCAGTCATAACGATACAGAGAGCTTCCTTTTAGCAGTTATCAGTGTTTCTAAACAGATCCAGACGACCACTGAAGGTTTACCCTTTGAAGGAAGGGAGTACTTCAGCTCCAGCAGCTGTGAGGCATTATGTTTTCAAAGATATTCAGAATCATGTGTGGTCCTTAAGAATTTATAGCATAGCTTCCCTGGAGGGTAATTTTGATACCAGTCTCTATCAGACTGACAGACTGGGCTGTAGACATACCTACCTTTAAGGCAGCTGTTCTACTGCAGAAGGTATGTCAGCCTTACCTGCTGTCATATAAATGACCTCCCTCTCAGAGCAAGGGCCACAGTGGCTAAGAACAATATTGTTTTGAAAACAGTATCTTCAGATACTGTCTTACCCCTTCTGCGGAACAGTATCATCTGTGACTTCCCATCTGGTTCCTAATTTTATCTCCTTCTAAGCTCTCAGCACACCAGATCTGCAATTCTGCCTGAATCTTGGTCCCACCAGCACTGGAACTAAAAATACAAATATCAAAGTGACAATTTGTACTGAAAACCCAAATTATACAGAGGCTTTTGGGCCTCTTTGTGATACCAAGGTTCTTCCTTGAATGTTCTGCCACTGAAGCATATGTTGTAGGCTGAAAAACATTCATATCTGCAGTTGTCAGAACTGGCACAAACCTTACCAGGAATCTCCAATATACCATATGCATGTTATCATGTCTGTCTGTCTGTCTAGGTCTCCTTATGAACCATGGGAATCCATCCCTGACCTTTTAATGCATGGAAAGTAAAAGATAACCCAAGGAAGATGTGGTGGCAGTAGAGACCTACTTTTAAAGTTCAGAGCTAAGCTGGGCTTTGAGCTGTGTGAGATCTGAAGTACCACTGCAAGCAGCTAAGCGCCAGGTCTGTAATCCTTGTGGAGTGGGGTGGAAGGCTGGCCCTCAGCCCAGGGGGGGCGGGAAGCACAAGAACGTGGCTGGTTGGACCCATCTTCCTCCTTGCCTAGTTATTAGTCTTTGGTTGCAGTCACACGTGCTTCTCTTCCACTCCCAGTATCCCAACACCTTCCTTTCTTCACACTTGCCTGTAGCAAGCAATACTGGGAGGAAGCTGGAGCTACTCTCCATCCTTGTGAACCTCTGTTTGTGGGAAGCAGAGAAAGGAGACCTCCTATTAAGTGGAAAAGAAAAAGCCAAAAGGACAATAAATGAAGGAGAATATCTGGAAACTCTCCAGCCATATCTGTAAGCCAGGCTGAAAAGATATCTGGGGAAAGTGGCAGAAGAGGAGATCTGCTTAGCAAGACTCTTAAAGCCCTCTGGAGAGAAGTAGTTACTGGAAAGCAGGGGGATGCTGAATAACCAACCCCTGCTCCTGGTGTCAGGAAGAGTTATGACTGCCCGTGACATGCAGTGGAAAGAACGGCTGTGTGTGCTTGCAGGAGCTTGGGTGAAAACTCAAAGTCACTGAGCGACTCCGGTGCATCAGATTTGGCCTCAGTAATTTACTGATTGCTGCCTTCAGTAACACTAATTCTGTTTTCAAAAAAATACAAAATCCAAACCACCACAAAAAAAAACCAACTGAGGGGCATCTTGTGACAGTTCCTCATGTGAGGCTTTGCAGATAAGACTTATCCAAATTTGTTACATGAGCAACACCGTGATGTTCACTTAAAAAAAAAAAAAATTATTTGATTAACCTTATTCATTTGGGTAATTTGGGAAAACACATTCCAGTTACTGGGAGGAGTCTGGTGTGAACATTACAATGTACATTTTCAGTGTTACAGATACTGTAAAGCACTGAGCAGAATAAACAGCTGCCAGGTATAGGGTCTGTAAAGATTGCTGGCAGGATTTATGAGGACTGTATAGTGTAGTTTGTAGTAAGGAGATCTAGGGGATTTTGACATTTGTCAAAGATGATACCACCTGATTCAGTAGGAATGCATGAATCATTTGATGTCTAAGGATACTTTTAGTGTGTTAGCTGATTAATTTTAGGTTTACTAGGGCTTCTTAGGAGAATCCAAAGTCTGAATACTTTAATGAATTTAGAGATCAAATCATTTTGTTTTCTAACTTTTTATAAAAAAAAACCAACTGAGCTCACATTGGTTTTGTTTTTGCATACACCACCAGTACTTTTCTTTTATCCCAGGAAGAAACTTCTTTCTCACACTAATTTATACTGGTGAAATGGAAAACAGGTTAGTATTTACGTCCAACCATGTGTGAAATGAGTATCCTACAAGTGCACTGAAATGAATGCTTGTGGTAATAAAGTAGTAGTCACTGTTTAATTTTAATGCATGCTTCACCTTAAAATTGGTTTGCTAAATAACTACTATATACATTTACATTCTTCCCAAAACACTTCAATATTTAATACTTCCTTTTTCTGGTCTAGTTATGTAACTCTTTCTGCACTGAGCAGAACTTGCCTGGGAGGCTGTGTGGAGTTTGGGAGCTCTTGGTAAATAAATACTGCTCAGTATCGTTAAGAATCTGGCAAAATTGCAGAATCAGGATCAAATGTTTGCAGGAAACTTAGTTAGAATAAAATGTTCCAGCTTAACAGTGCTTAAGACTGATGTTCTTTATGTACATAAAAGTACAGCATAGACCTGGCCAACACAAACTTCTCTTTTCTACCCTGCTTGTAGCAAACAGAGCCTGGCTGAGGGATACCACCTTTGCGATCAGATTTTTTTTTTTTTTTTTTTCATTAGATAACAGAATCTGTGATCCATTAGCACTAGCAACTTATTTAACAAATGTATCCAAATAGTTACTGGGAAGAAAAGGATTTTCAGTTACTATTGACTCTTTCCAGATTCATATCTGTAAACTTAAGAGAAAGACCTGTGTCTTCTTGGATGCATCAGCTGTTCTTCTCACTGCTAATTGAGTTTAAGCTTCTGTGGCCAGAGTGGCAAATGCAGTTCTGTATCTATGGAAGAGGCACCTTTGTCTGTCTGCTGATGCTAGCAAACCTCTGCATTGCGACAGTGATAAAACTACTCTATATTTTTAAAATTGTCTTGCTAATTGTTATCACTTTCTTCTGGATGGGGTGGTGTTTCTGGAGAACAGTGATTATTGCTCAGCTTTCTGTCCAAGTTCAGGGAAATTGGAATTAATGTCGACTCTGGAAGCAGGAGACTAGCTGGCAATTGAGTAGACATTCCCACTTCAGCTTTGATCCAGATGAGGAGGATAACAATAGCAGGGATGATGCGGGGACAAGGGCTTTGGCATGGGATTAGAGCTTGCTCTACGCCTGCCCATACAGCTGTTCCACATCTGAGCAAAGGGTAGAGTTAACTGACGTGTGTAAATGTATATGTGGGTGCTGCAAAGCCAACCTTGATGGGCATGTGCTGTCTTCTAAGCGCAGAAATAATCTTTGGCATATATGTGGGCATTTGAGTCTAAGCATATGAAACATGCCTTCTGCCTCCTCCATCCTGCCCTAGAGGCTTCTCTGCACACAGTATTTCTGGGGACTTGCAGATTTTCCCTCGCAGCATTCCTGATAGTCTAGAATACGGATGGAAACTTTCACCCCCTGTGCCTGGTCCCATTTAAGAGCATAGTAATTTCAACTCTAATAACTAGACATATGTCTGAACAGGTCTCTGGGTGTGAGAAATTCTTCTCACATACCCCAGAATGTAGCTGCAAATAACTTATTAACAAGGCAGCCTTAGGTGCTTTTAAGACTTACGTTTTCCTGCTCTGCTATTCAGGTTTTCTCTTTGATCCTACCTATTAACACTCTGTTACTCTACCTATTAACACAGACGTTGCTGTGACATTGAAAGGGAGGGACTTTCTGCAGAAATAACGGTCTCTGCAGCACCTTGCAGGCTGCAGCTCGTCTGCTGAGCCTGGCAGGATGTTTTTTCTCCCTCTCCCTTTTTGAATGAGAACCCTTGGTGTGTGTACTGTGTTTTGCAGCACTTGACTCCTGATCCTTTGTGCAGGACACCCACGTTGCATGTGCTTTCTCGGAGTGCTGTACTGTTTCCAGCAGTGCAACTGTCCTAGAGCCTTCAGATACATTTCTCCTGTCTTGGATCTGCTGCCATGGAAAGATGAATTTTACTGATTTCTTGTTCAAATTCTTCTCCCTCCTCCCATCCTATAGTTTGCAGGGTCATGAGATTTAGCTCAAAAATGTTTCATCTCAGATGCCAACTATTGCCATCCCATTGGAAAAGTTGACTGTAGCAGAGGCCTTAAATCAAAAGCCTGTGTGACAGTTTCTGATCTTTGAGCAGCTTTAGGGGCTCTCGCAAATAAAACCATTCGTACCTAGTTAAACTAAGTTGTTTGTTATGGATTGAGGTATTTGTCAAGTAGAGCCATACAAAAGATTAAAGCAATGTCTGTCAGTGAAACTAGTGTATTTTGGCTTATGTAATTCTACAGGGTTTCTTTTTGTGTTCTGTTTTTCAAGGAAACTGTAGGTGCCTTCAGCATTATATCTAAAAAGTGAATTATACATTGCAGAAAGTATTTCATTCTATATTTAACAGCTCTTCTTTGAAAAACAAAAACCGTAAACTTGTTGCCGAGACTTGAACTGAAGTCATAGTGATTCCTAGTTGTTAATGATATTTTACAGTGACAGCCCTGTTCTGCTTGCAATGTTAACAAAAATAGTAGCTCACTTATGTCTGGGGTTGCACTAAAATTTACTGATATCTGAATGTGGTACTCCCCATCCTGCATTGCCATGGTGTGTGCATATGAGAGGTGTGTGCAAAATGTGACAGCAGGACTGTTGCTTCAATGATAATGCCATGAAAACAGTGACTATATTGTGCAGGGCTTCCCTGGCCAGTGGAGATGCAAGCACAGAAGAACAAACTTGCTGTGCCTTGCACAGCAGAGATGGGCAACAAAAATGCATGACTAAGTCTTGATATACTTTAATGAAACTGGATAAAAAAACCTCCAAACACCTTTATTCTTTAAAAAGTGGAAATTCCCTTTTGTTTCAACATATGAGAGATATGGGACCATTCTCGTTCTAATGAAGTTGTTCTGCGAAGAAAAAAGTAGTTTGTTTTCAGAAGATATCAGTATTTTATATGGTGAAGTATAAGTGCCTTAACTGGTTTAATCATTAACCAGGAATCTGTGTAGGTATCGGGATGGCAGGTCAGCTAAATGAACTGCTCTCCCTCCCTCAGCATTTTCTAACGCGTTTGCAGGTTATACAAAGATGTTTTCTGTAGCCCATATGATTTCTACGACTGATGCTGTAGGCCACGCCTGCAGGGTTCATAATGAAAGGGGAATATAAATTTCTCTGTCATTGACAAGATTAATTCTCTTTGGATGATGCTAAACCTTCCCTGCTTAGGGGTAACTCCTGTCTAAGGAGGAGGAATGCTTTGACTCTATAAAACACCAGATTGTACCAAATCCTGAGTGGATTCAAAGTGCTTCACAAGGAGGACACGTTCTTCCCAGCTACCAAGGCTTTAGCCCATACTCACAAATCAACCTGTGTGTAAGAGTCTAGGGGAGAATGAGGGTTATGGAGGGAATCTGGGTTGTGGGTAGTGAATATTCAGAGATGAGATCTTGAGATGGGATTTGAAATGAGGCAGCTTGCGTAAGCCTGGAAGATGGAAGGCTTTTCTGCATCATGGTGTGACGTGGAAGAAGGGGTGAGCAGCCACTGAAGAAAGTCTGGTGCTTGAAAGACTGATTGTAATCTGGTGCTTGTGCTGTGGTAATGCCCTACTGCTGGCATTCAAAAAAATCCTGGTTGTCCTAAGGAGGTGAGCTCAGAGGCAGCATAGAAGTCTGCAGTGAGCTTCAGCAGCCTGGACATAGCTTTTGTGTTGACATTTTCTGCAGATGATAGTTGGGTAATGACCCTTTTTATCCATAAACATAAATAGGTAAATGGCTTCAATTAAAAACAGCTGGTGTTAGGCTTGGGAAATGGGCAGTAGATCAGAGGTCAGAAGGGAGGCAATAAGGCAACCAGAGGGAAACTAAATGCTAGATAGATCTCTATAGGTTGTTTGCTCTTACTTCTGCAGTCCCCAGGCATATGATTTGCTTCTCAATTCTGTTTCAATTCCAGTAGTAAACGGTAAGGTCAGAGAAGTTGTGACTGGGATCTCTGTGCTCATCCTGCCTGGTCAATGCCATTTTGACAGTTAAGTTTCTGCAGGGAAAGTTTCAACCCTTTTATGAAGTGCAATGTATCTAGTCAGTGAGTATACATCCAAATCCAGCCTTCCTCTATGCTCTATTGAGAAGAGATCGATCAGATGGAGGAAACCCATGTTCCTCTGTTGTCTAGAATATTCTGGGCTAAAACAGGAAAGGTTCTGCCAGCCTCAGCTGCTAACCTACCTGACAGATTGAGGTCTGATCCAAACAGTGTCGCTTAAAACCAGTTGGCTCTGAGATTTCTGCTATTCAGAGTATTTTCTTTCTTGAGATGCACTAGACTGATGCTTAGCTCTTTTGAAGTGCTCCAGTGAGTCCTTCTGTGGTGACCAGGTTCCCGGAGATGTTTTGTCCTCATCCTCTACAGCTGACTACCTCCTGTGCACCCATAGAGTCCCTTAAACATCAGAGTTTTTCAGTGGCAAAGGAGTGGTGGTTGGGCGTTACCCCTACAGGATAATGACACTGAGGGCACGAGGACACGCTGGCTAAAAGGCTTTTGTTCTTGAGAGTGGGAGACGCGATTTTGCAGCAAGGATGGGTTACCCAAGGGTAATACAGCCAGAGGGGTGATTACTCCAACAGTTGCTTTTTCTTTGTAATGGCAGAGGTAGCAAAGATGAACAACTGTGAGGTGTGAGAGTAACACTCCTGTTTTACAACGGTGTTTTGAATAGGTGGAACAGCAACATTTCTCCTCAAGCAGGCTGCTAGTTTTAGAGCTGTTGCGCGATTATAGAAGAATGAGGAGCTGGTGAGACTTCAAATAGGTGAACAGGAGAAGAAAGAAAAGTGCCCAAATGGCAAACATCTGTCTTTCTGTCTATCTCTGCCTGTCTGTGCTTGAAATCTTGATAGCTGGGCTCAGGGAATAATATTTAACACAGCTGTTAACAAAGTACAAACAAGTATTCCTCACAGCACTCCTTTTGAGACAACAATTATTGTCCCAAATCACAAATATTGGAGCTACAGCAGAGAAATAAAAATCATTTAGCTAGCTGAATCAACATCTGAGCTGGGACCAGGGTCTTGGCTTTTCAAACTCCTTTTTGGCTCTCTAGTCGCGTAGGACTGTAAAGAATAAAATATGAAGGCATACCTGCAACAACATGCAGTTTCACTGATCATTTCCAAAGCAATCGTGCCCCACAGCCCATGAACAAAAAAAACCCCAACCCCAGCAAACCCTGAAACAAAGAAATGTTTTTCCCTGTAACCACACCGGCGTTCACTTTCTCTCCCCGAGTA
>NW_009186744.1:0-3534 GCF_000690835.1 Fulmarus glacialis
GGTCTGCAGGCCGCTGTGGTACAGCTGGGGTGGTGGGGACTCTGCGGGGTGTGCCGCGGGGGGCCGAGCCGTGGTACAGGTATTGTGCTCAAGGAGCGGCAGTAACTGATGTGGTATGGCTGTATGTGGATACTGTGTACGTTTCCCTGGTGCCTTTACTCGCAAAGGGTCGCCCATGACAGAGGAAACCACGAAGCTCTCTTCTTCCTAAAGCACTAGAGAAGTTGTCAAAGATTTTGGTGGTAATAAATTTAGTGTTGCTGGGGAAAACAACACTGCTTCAGCCACCAGTGGTTCAGATGTATCTTAAATGTCTTTTTGAAGATTATATCAAATAGTTATTTTTTGCTAATGTAATGCTGATACATGATTAGTAGGGAAGGGAGGTTTGTCCAGCTGGCCTCAGTCAATGGAATAACTTGAAATTTACCCTGCTTTTAATTTCAAAGGATCTTTGTGTACGCAACCGATGTTTATACTAGATTTACTTTGCATATGGGAAATTAAAGGAGAGCTACTTCTTAATTTCCAGCTCCAAACTGAAGGTCCTTCCAAACATCAGACATGCTAGTTAACTTTGTGGTAGTATTTTAATGTCACTCCTGCAGCTAAGGAGTTTGAGACCTGATTATGATAGTTTAACACCTTCCTATTTTTTTCTGTGATTTTCTGTATCGCTATTGGTACAATATGAAACAAGCTGGTATTTCAGATATTGATTCTAGTACTTTGATTTCACAACAGCGACTGCTTGTTACATTATGTTTGTCATGATTTCCTCTTGATTGTGGCTTATTATTTATCACATTCTGATTTAATATATTAATTAGTCTTGCTTTCCCTAGTATCTAAAGTTATCAGATGTTAGCAGCTAAAATCTGTAACTTTCATATATGAAGCTTTAAAATTTTCATAACAGAATATTAACCTGTTTTTTGTGTTAGAGCAAATGTTAGATTATGTGTCCTCTTAATTTTTATCAGCAATTGTAGCTCATGTGCTATGCAGGCAGGCAATATTTAAGTGCATTAAAATATACTTCCAAGAAGCCATGGGCAGACTCTCGGATTCCATTTAGAGTAAATGTATATGTTAAGATTCACAGGTGTAAAGGTAGAGTAGATAGCTTGAGGCTGTGCTGAACATGTGATGCACCTTTGAATAATCTTCAAAATTCATTCTAGTGTGTTTTTTCAGCCATTGCAACCTGAATCTAAGTCTTTTTTTGACTATGTAATCAACACTGACTGAAAACTTTCTTGGGGTTTTGAATGTTATTCTAATAACTTTGTTTTTTCTCCCTGGCTACTTTTGTAAGGTTTCTTTTAAGGCTTCCTATACTTAATTTTTTTTTTTTTTTGTAGGATTTAAACTACATTTCCTCACCTGCTCATTATATTTATTTCTTCATGCTCTCCTTTTCTCCACTCTTTTGCTACTTCTGAGGCCTATGATGAGCTTTGTCTTTCCAAAGACTAGAAATGACTTTACTGAAAACTTCCTGGTCATCTGGAGTGATCAGGATAGCTTTTCTTTCCATCTTAGTTGCTGAGTACATTTCCTACATAGTGCTATAATCTACCTGGTTTGAATTCACCTTGCTTCTGTATCTTCTTTAAGGTCTAGAATTTTGAGTTTCTATAATTAACTTGGATGTCCCTAAGATTAAGCAGACAAAAATCTGCAGTTAAAAAAATACTATACTTGTTATGTACTTTTCCGGGTCTGATGTACTCAGTTACAGAAAGTAATTGACAGTCTTGTCCTTGGAGATGTTCGTATAAGGTGACAACTACTTTCCTGGCTAGAAGAACTAGGTGGAGCTTGCTCTGGAAAGAAGTCAGAACAACATGTGAGTAGACAATGGTGCTGAATAGGTTACTTTTCAGCAACCCAGTTTGCTTTTGCTCCCATAGGGAATTAGGTGTTCCGTGGCACTCATTCTTCATTACATTGTGAGAAAAAAAATTTCTATTTATCATCTGTATTGAGGTCTGTACAAATACTGTACTGGGAAGAATCTAAATTAATCTTGATTATTAGGAAGCATCTAAAAAGCTGGATGTCAGTTTGAGGACTTAAGTGGCCTAAAGTTAAGTTCTAGTAACACTTTTCTTCTTGGAACTTTCTCTTGAGATTTTGTTCGAGTCATAATTTCTTAGTAATTCAAAGGATGTTGTAGGTCAAGATAAATGTGTGGTAGCAGCATGGCATATAGAAAAATTCTACAGAACTGATCTCCATTGTGTGGCTGTAGTGTGTAATAGTGTTTCCTTTTAAGCACACTAACTTCATGTTTTTAGTAATTTGTATGAAATTCCTGTCACTTATGTTTAAAGCACTGAAATAATGCTCACAGAAGCCATTTAGAGAACAAGATGTTAGCTTTCTAAAATTGGGAAACTCCTGAGACCTGCATTCCAAGTAGTTTACTTTAAATTTTTTTTTATGTGTACTTTCTTTTGATTGCAAATTGTATATTAGGGAGAATATCTGACCAATGTTTACCACTAATATAATTTTTGTTTACAGATAATTTAATTCCAAACTAATTCTGAAACTATCATTTCAGTATATGCAAAAAGCATGTTGTTTAAATTCTTGAACCTAAGGAACAGATTAAAACCAATATCTTCCAAATGTTGTAGCATCGAGCACTTGCTTTTATCAAATTGTGTCCAAGTCAAACTCGTTTGCGTAAAATCTCTCTTTGTTGGATTCTATCAGAAATGTGAAATAGAGACTTCTCAATTTCCTGTCTGCAACAGACATCACTGCACCACTGTTCCTTCCAGTAAGCATGTCAAGTATGTCATGAACAAGTTGTGCTTCTAGGGAAACTTACTGTAAATAGCAGTTGCTGGACTAGCAAACTCAACTAAATTAAGGCAAAGTGTGATAGTCAATAAAATGACAGTAGATTGTGTTAGGGCCTCTAAACATCCTTAATCACAACAGCACCTTGCAGCTTCGCTGTTCTGTAGCATCTATGACTTATTTTTGTACTATGGTTTATTAAATTTGTAAGTGTATATAAGATGTAATTGCATTTGGGTGACTTTTTGTTTGTTTCTGTGTCAAGGCATGGTTCGGAGATGTAAGGGAATAGTTAAAACCTTCTCTCCCCCACCCCAGGATTAATAAGATTTCTATTATCTAAGTTTTGTTTGAATCTCAGGTATGAGAGAAGTGAAAAACTGCTGAAAAAGCAGCATCAGCCTGAATTCTTGTGGTTCATTTTTTGTCATAGTTTTGAATATTCACAGGGTTCTTAGTAAAATTGATCACAGCTTCCTTGTGGGCTGTGGGCTTTACTATATTTTATGTTAGTTTTTCTTCTTTTTTAGAAGTCATTTTAAAGTATTCACTGTTGACTTTGCTTGGAGTAGGAGACTGAACTAGATAACTTCCTGGGGTTGCTTCCAACCTGAATTGTTCAGTGATTTGAGGTATGCAGTGGTTGTGGTAAGAAAAAAGTGTCATTAGTACAAAAGTAACAAGAACAAAAACTGTGTGACACATAGCAGCTAGTGT
>NW_009186744.1:3565-31461 GCF_000690835.1 Fulmarus glacialis
TTTATCCTTGTGGTGGTATTAGTGCTACTGCTTCATTTAATAGCTCTCTTGACCACTTCAAGTAAATTCCTGAACATATTTGTTAACGACTACAGTTTAGACAACTTGCACCTACAGTCTTGAGCCAAGCAAACATCTGGCTTAAGATTCAGTGCCCTTTAGATTGCTTCACTCCCTAAATATCCTCACTCCCCTGCAGTAGTAACTTTTGAAATAGTTATGTTCAAGCAGCTTGACATCCTCAGCCTTCAAATGCTGTAAATAAATGGAGATAGCACCTATCTTTCTGGTTTTCCCTGCCCTTGTTTTTCTTGACCTGTAGCTAGCTGGGGCATCCATGTATTCCCCTCCCTCCCCCCGCCCCTAATCAGAAACAAAAGAAGGAGTTTCAAGATCTTCTGCTTCATTTCTGAAGCCTATCATTTCCAGAGTAGGATGATGAGTTATCTGTATCATTGTGTTCCCCAAAACTGGTCATCTCTTGTTTTACACCATTCTCTGTAGACTCTATTTTGAGACTCTTCAATAATTTCAGTCCTTAGGAGACTTCACTTTGCATACAAACCTGCTAAGAAGGTCTTGTTTGTCTAAAACGAGTCCACCATTCAAGAAGCTATCATATTAAAGGATTGCATGGTTTACTCATATCGACATTTGAATAGCCACATGCTGATGATTTCCTCACAAGTAGGGTGTTGGTAACGCTACTGTTAATACTTCATAACTGTAAACTTGAACTGCTTACATGACAGCAAATCAGTGTCGTATTGTGAATGCCAGTATATGGTATAAATTCTTATTATCAAAAAAATCTTATTTGAGTCATCACTTGACTATCTAGAGCAGTGTTCTTCTGTATCAGCTTCTCTAGATGATGAGCTGCACAACCTCTTTTAAAATGGTCAGTGCAGAGAAAGGCTGTATGTCTTGGCACTGACTTGCTAGATGATCAGATATAATATACCTGTGTCGTGCAGTCAAGGTGCCAATGTATTACACAGATGTCCTTTGTCTACATCTGAACTGTCCCCAGGAAGGTAGCCAGGATTGTGTTGCTCCTGTTAGAATAATTCATCATGCTTGTGGCCTTTGCATGACTCCAATAAAAGACAGACCACTGGGAGCCGGCTGTGGACTAGATGAACTGTCCTGGAGTCTACGTGCAGTCTGCTGACCATGTTTTTAGCACCCTGATTTGGACTACTGATTTAACGTATTTGAAAGCATGATGTTATCTTAAAACTTGATTGCTCTATCAAAATGAACACGAAAATAATTTGGGATAATTCTTGGATTATATTAGCAATCTGGTTTTCCAATTCCATTTTCAGAACTTTGGGATTTCTCTCCTATTTTGCGATGAGAGATACACAAGCAAAAGAAGCAGCTGATTGTATGAAGCTGAGATAGAAAAATGGTTTTATTTTGGCTTTTTATTATGAAGAAATAAAGCAGTCAAAATTTAATCAGTGAAATTTATGACTGTGTTTTGAAGAGATCTATATGAAAATGACACTGATTGAATTTCAGTACAAAAAAGTTGGTTTAGGACAGGTGATGCAATATTAAAAATGTGTTGTCTAGAACAGTCTGAGAATTTATGTGTAAATTTTACTCTTTTATGTGTAAATGTTAATATCCTGAGCTTAACCTGCTGAAAAAATCCATGGGGTGCTTAGGTTGTGTTTTGTTTTGTTTATTTGTTTGTTTTTCATTTCTATTCCTACTGGTTTATGAGAGATCTTTGTTAGAGTGTGGAATCCTTAACTGGTCTAATACGGAGCTTGATTTTTTTACTATCTGTCTCTAAAATCAAGTTACCAACTGCACACAAATACTTGGCTTTAAGGAAGAGGGTTTTTCATTATATTCTCTGAAAATCCCCATAAGCTTTCTTAGACTTAGTTGTGAAGAAGCATGTCGGTTTTAGATAAGATAAACTTAAGGTGTGTCCTTACTGTAGAAGGAAAAAGGTGGATCTTTTACTAAGTTAACAATGTAGTAAAATCCTATGAATACAAAGCAAGTGCTAATTTTTTTGTGAATTTTACGAAGTCATGGTAAAACTATTAAAGCTGCTCTTACATTGGTGCATTTTAAAAACTGGATATACATCTCTGTGTCCACTGGTGAAGCTAGAGCATAGGCTATGAAGCAGGGCAGAGACAAGAAGAAAATAATTTTGGGTTAAAGTTAACTTTCAAAACAACTGCCTTAATTACAGTGAACTCCTGAAAACCTTTTCTTTCTGTATATTTTAAAATATTGAATATGAAATACTTTGTTTAGCTCTAGCACTTATTTGTGCTTAAAGTAATTTTTTGTGGTTTTTTGTTAAATAAGAATGTCTTGGGGTTTTTTTTATTCTGATTCTCATGCTCTGTGTGTTTGACTCGGACCTTTATTTTTTACTCTGGTGTAATTCCCTTTATGCTTTCGTTTCAAAGAAAAAAAGGGGGCAAACATCTGTTATGTAATTTATGAAAACTGTTGAGACTATATGACTGTTGTGTAAATGTGTACTGAATTCAGGTATTCAAAACACACATATGAAAAGGTGATGGGAATCCTAAGGTGGGTGTTGTGTATTTCTTCACTCTTCAGCCTTCCAGGAATTCCTGTGAAGGAACTTGATAGCTGTATTGGAGGAGCAACAACAAACTCACTGTACAGACCATCTAAGTTTTATAGATAAGACGCTTCTTTCAAACCGAATTTGCCTTTTTTCTTTTTTTTCTTTTTTTTTTTTTTAATCTCTCTCTATGCTCTGTTGTGCAAACAGTTTCATTAACCCCATAGGCTACTCAATTGTCAGGTACCAGTACTGTCTAGGTTCTTACCACTCCAGCAGCAGAGCAGGCTGGGAGCTGTGAGTGCTGCCACGCATAGCAACAAATTATGGCCTCTGATCAGTTCTGTGAAGGCATTTGCATTGTGGCTCAGGTAACTGCTTCTGTTACCTTTAGTTAACCGCTGAATAGTAGTATCTGCTTCTGCGGAGACATCTCTCAGCGTATTCTGTGCATCTGGTAAATACTGCAACGTAAAGATGGAAGTTGTCATTGCTGCTTAGTACTTGAATTTGACTTTAATGCTGTATTTTAACTGTAGTTTTTCTAATATTGATTCCCGGTTTACCAGCTATACCTGTTCTATATATGATAATCTTTTTTCATTCTGATATAAATTTAATTATAAAGCAATTTTCTATTGTTTCTGTACAAGCATTCTAAACTGTTAACGCTGTGAAGTTCCTGGCTTATGCTGTTTTAAAGCAATATTTTCAGAGTTGAATGGTAATTTTTAATTTGTTCTACTTGTGCAGCTTTAGTTATTGTACAAGAAAAATGCATGCAAGTACAAAACTTGATGTAATATGCAACAAACTCATCAGCTGTAGTAGAATGCCGTGTGAATGACATAGGCAGATTGGAGTCTTGCAGTATTGCTTTAGAACATTAGCTGTATTTTAAAGAGACCAATCACCATGTTTTAAAAGTTGTGCAATTTTGGACTCTTTATTGGGAACATGCATGCTCCTCCAGTGAATTTTATATTAAAAAAAAAAAAAAAGAAAAATAATTTTTACCTTATTCAGACAAGACTCTGAATTACATAGTGCCCTTGTCTGATGATCTACCAGTAGATAAATGCAGCATGTGTATCCGTTTTTGCATTTGGCGTTGACAACAAAGATATTCCGAAATACGTCCTAGGGCTCTGATGTTCAAGAGGACTAAAGATAAACAGCTCACCTCATGTAGTACAGTGAATAACGTTGCAACAACAGTTCTTGACTTACAGTTTGAGGAGAGATGGAGGATGCTATGTAAAATCTAATTGTTGTTTATCGTGTGTAAATCCAAGGATTTGAAGCATTACTTAAAGATTTGGCATCATTTAAGACACGTTCTGACTTTAAAACCAGATTTCATAGAAACTACATTTTGAATCCCTCTCATGACAAGATTCCTATCTGAATGATTTTCTCAGATGAGGACCTAGAATTCTCAAACTGACCTTGAAATGTGTTACAGATTTTTCCAATTTGTGTTTAATTTGCTGTATGTGATGTTTTTACAATAATAGTAAACTATGTTAACCATAAATGTTGTTAGTTTCTGACTTCCAGAAAACAAAAAATGAAAAACTTCGCGTACCTACTTCAATGTTTTGGAGAGATCAGGATAAGTTAACAAGGACTACTTACAACCTTTCTCAGTTTACTTCACCTTTAAAAGTATTTTGTTACAATGTCTTTATCTCGTGGGCAAAATAAGCAAAGTTACTTCAGTTCACTGGATTTGTCCAAGCATTTTGCCACAGGGACAGTGCAGAGTTTAGACTTCTTCTCATGTCCTAATCCAGTATTGAGTCCTAGGTAGTAAGCCAATCTCAACTAGATTCAGGATTGTCATCTCCTTTTCATGTGATCCAAAGATTCCCTAGGTGTTTCAGAAGTGAAACTTAAAGGTAAAGTGTTTTTCCTTGAATTTCTGAGATTGCCTTTCTGTCCTCTCTGCCATGGCACAAGTAGTGCTTTTCCACCCACCTCATACGTTGCTTCAGAGTGCTAATCCACCCGAAAGCTGGTAGGTTCTTTGCTAGTTCAGTTTTTGGTCAGACCAGCTCCCTCTGTGGAGCTTCAATAGTTATACATGCACTAGGGCTGTTATTTGTGAAGAAACTTCTTTCTCCTGTCTGTATGCCTGCTGTATTACAGACCAGAAAGTAAAAACTGAGTTTATTATGAATCCTGTTGATTGGCAATGTATTTCTAAGGAGTTAAATAACTCTTCAACCACTTGGAGAGCTTCTGTTTCAAGGCAAGTGCATAAATACTCGTCTAATATGTTTTTCATTATCGACAAACTTCAGGAGTGAAATCAAAAGCTTGTTGAAATTATCTTGTAATGAAAATATTTATGCATCCCAAGCATAGCATGTGTGAAATAGCCAACAGTCTTCTGATGTGTTACAAAACGGAGGCTTTAGGTTCATACCTCGATTCTGTGCCACCTGCTTACCACACTCGTAAATGGGCTGATGTGAGTCTTTTCCAGCTCTCAAATGGGAGTAATATATCATTTCTTACAAGGAATCTTAAGGTATTCTATTTTTATACTTTTACTTACTATATTAAATCATTCTCTAAAGTTTTGTTCCTGTGATTTTGGCACCCTGGAGTGCAGATCATGTATGATATAACACAGGAGCGTAGGGCTCAGAACAGTTTCCTCTTCTGTGTTGCTGTGCCCCCTCCACTGCTGCTGGTCACTGGGTGTTGTGCTGTGACCCACATTCACCCTGCCTGCAAGCTTTGTCCGCTGGCCCTCTTCCAGCTTTTGCAGCACTGCTCCAGTTTATAGAAGTCTGCAGCAAATACACAAACAGCGTGAAAGCAAAGAGGCTTAGAATCAGGTCCTTCTCTGTATGTTTTTGTTCTTTTGAGGGGATTTGTTTTATCTTTAGGTCCCATCATGCATATAGAGCAAGTAATGCTCCAAGATCTGTGTTTTTTAAATGGGATTGAAGGAGAGCTGGAGTACAGCTAAATAGAGGGTATGAATTTGGTATGTGGCTGAAAAATATAAGATAATGAACTTGTTTCAAAGAATTATGAAGTTGAATTTATACCAAGAGAAAACTAAATAGGTTAAGGTTTTAGGGATAATTATAGAAGGGCCCTTCATCATGTGGAATAATGTCCTGAAACATCGACTGGTGTAATTGTTAATTGGAACGTATCACTCTTAGTAGGTTTAATAATTAGTTACACCTCAGCATATAGTTTAGTACTATGGTTTAGTGTGCGAGAAGGTTGAGTGATCTATCCAAAAAACATCCTTGTGGCTTTGATATGCACATGACTGGTGAGATTGCCCTCCGAGTAATGTGACTATATTATGGTGTTTAAGAGGATTGGCAAACTTACCAGGCGTGTGAATGAGTTTATCATCTCTTGACCCTAGTAACTACAGAAGATCTTAAGAATTTATTTTTAATAGCTTGTTTCAATTTTCTACTCAATGCTTAAGTAAAATTGAGGAACAATAGCATTGTAGGTATGCCTATAAGCTGAAACTGGCAGAACCTTTCCGTACAGTTGTGACACCACACACACATTGTTTCTTTGGATACAATTAAACTGGTTTGACACTTTTAAACACCAGTTAGATACTAACACTTAAAATAGCCAGCATGCCCAAAAAGGATGGGCAGATAAAATACTATGTATAGAAAAATTGCTGCCTTTAAACCTTGCTTTAAGTATATCTTTCCTTGTGGGGAAAAAAACTGAACTGTTTTTAGAACTGGTGTATTATTTTCACAGCTTTTAGGCAGTGTTCTTTAGAAGTATTTGTGCTTGGAGGCTATATTTAGTACTGTTTGGGGGGGAGGGGGAGAGGAGGTGTTTTTTCTTAAATACACTTCTCGCAATAAAGCTGGGAGATGGTCTTTTATGCCTAAGTGTGGAAATTGGTTACATCAGTGTATTTTAAAAGGTAAACTTTTTTCTCTGCAGGTGCACCTGTAGAGACTTCTCCAGAGGAGCAGACAGCCTCTTGTGAAGGTAATTGTTTTCTGTTCTGACGGTATGCAATGCAGATCCATTAAACATGGTTTTAAAAAAATTATTACAAAGAATCTCCTTTTTAAAAATCTCTATGAACCTTTTCCAATCTTCATTCTCTTTACCTTCATACCACTATTTTAAGGCAGCGTGGTTATCTGTGGTTATGTACAATTTTATAGCCATTTGAGCAAGGCACATAAAGACCAAGTGGTTTATTGAAGGTCATAAAGCTTGCATGAAGCAGAATTTAAAAAATTGAATCTGTATATTAAATAGCATTGGCAAGTGCCCAAACATCTGAACTATCCTTTTATTAATTTAGTCACTCCGTTTTTCTTTGTTCTTGATACTATCATGGTAAATATGTGTCCTTAATGATTCCTTTTTTTTCTTTTCCCTAGGTTCAAATGCTGCTGTTAACATGGAAATTTCAGAATCTGTTGGTAAGATGAGAATTGTTCCATTTCACTATGATAGTACTATAAAAGCCTACTATAGTGCTTTTGCTGAATCATTGCAAACAAAATTGAATAATACCTTATTGAACCTTTGCATTTTTGGTCCTTAGTAGTTTTCGTTGTGTCTTTATATTTAGATTAGGAAAGAGGTAATTGAACACTAGTATGCATTGACAGGTGCAATTGTATTACTTGGACACTGAAAAAACATCAGTGCTTTATTAAAAAATAATTTCGTATTTCAAAGTAGTACCATTAATATGTGTGAAATGTAATTAACAAAAAAACATTAAAGTGATCAGTAATACGAGCAATCAGAACACGGAAGTTGTATCTTTCTCCTTGTATTTGTATGGCTTTTGGGAGAACTTAAACCATTATCCCTCTCCTTTTCTTTCTAAACATATGGTAGTATGTGTCTGTCGGTGGATTCAGACCAGCATGATGGTCTGAGTGGATCTTCAGATTTGTTTTTATCTTGTAAAATTGTTGCCTTGCTAAAACAGAAGTCTCTTAATCCCTGTGAATCATAGTTTTCCGATGTCAGCACACAAGCTAGTTTGAAAGCTCCTGGTAATAATCATTTCAGAAGCAATCAGCGGTTGCCCATTTTTATATAGGAAGACATTAACAGACTGGATAGTTGTAGTCTTTTGATTGCATCTTCGGGGCAGGGGCTTTTCTCCATATTCATTGATTTTAATTTCATTATCTATTTGAATATATATAACTGGTTAATTTTTAGTGGAAAATGGAGAGACAGAAATGTCCCCAGAAGAATCATGGGACCACAAAGAAGAAACAAGTGAAGCAGAGCTAGGAGGTGGTCCCGCAGGGGATGCAGGGCCTTCTGAAGAAAGCGCTCAGGAAATGATGGAAGAGGAGGAGGAAATACCAAAACCGAAATCTGTTGTAGCACCGCCAGGTGCTCCTAAAAAAGAGCACGTAAATGTAGTATTCATTGGGCACGTAGGTAAGTTGTAAGTGAATGTGAATTAATTGGATCTTTGTGTCGTGTATTATCTAGAACTTTGAGGATTAGAAATTAATCCTGCTCTTTGTAGGGATGTATGTATTCACCGAGTCTTGAGGTTAATAGGAGCATTCATTCTAATGAAGCTGCTCTGGAAAAATTAAAAAACTTAAAGAAGGTCTTTCAGGGGTAGAGTGCCAAGGTTAGAGTGCCTGTGTTCTCTTGGACACAACAGTGTCCATGTTCGTGATTTCTCAAGTACCTGCTCTATTGAGTGCTTAAGTGACATATCTGTGTTTATGATCCAAAGAACAAAATCAGAAGGCAGTGTTCCTTTTCTGCTTGTTTTAAATATTTTCAGAGGGTTCTTATTAATTGTTTTTAAATTCAAAAATTATTATTCAAAATATTAAAAATTCTAGAGCTGTAAACAATAGATTAACAAAGTTCAGGGTTAAAAGAAGCATTTATAGTAAAATGTCCCAATTGAATAGTTTCAACAAGCTTCAGAAAAATCTTAAGTGGTGTCAAAAGTACAGAAGAATTACTGAATCACAAGTTTTACAGTAAATTCTTTAGTACTTTTCTATAGTCTCTTATCACCTTAAGTACTGTAACTTAGTCCTCGGATAAATTCAGGATGGAGTCACACAAAGTAAAAAGGCAGTGGGCAGAGGTACATCCCAATATTGAAAAGCAGCCTGCAGAAGTTAGGGACAAGGGAGCAAGGAAGCAGAGAAAGGGCTTTTGCAAGAGCTTCCCACACTCTTAACCCACACTTTTGCTGGATCACTGCTTGTTGAGGTTTTTTTTTTAATGCATAATGCCAAGTTTATATGTATGAAAATAGAATTTTCAAAATTCAGTGTAATTGAATTGACAATTAATTATTATGGAAACAAGGGAAGCTGAGAGATGCTTCAAAAAACTTAGATTACAATTAAAAAATATATCTTTGGAAATAAATTAGATGTTCATAATTGTTTTCTTCTTTTTCTAGGATTTTCTTTCAAATTGTGAATGACTTAAATTTTTTTTTTTTTTTAGATGCTGGCAAGTCAACTATTGGAGGACAAATAATGTAAGGAAAATCTTAAAATTTTTAGATTTGCTGTTCTTTCTTGTGAATTAAAAATACATTAAAATGAATAATATTTTCTTTATGGCTTTAATCAGCATAGATTAATATTTTTATAATAAAATGTTACTCTCCCTGTCAATTTAGTTACTTACTGACTTTGGAATGTCTTAATTCCAGCAGATATAATCTTACTGCTATAGGAGTTTCACTTACGTAATGGAAACAATTATGCAAAAGCATACAGTAGTAAATTAAAAAAACTGAATCCCTTTCTTAGAACATGACTCTGTTTTTCTTCGTCATTTTAAAATGCTATTTGAAACTGCTTTATACGCTTTGTTAAACTTCGTCCTTTTTGTGAAGATTAAAAAAAAAAATTGAATATCCTTATTCCCTGGTGCTAACATTGTCAGGCATAAATTGATTTCAAAATGTGAAATTATAGTAGTTAATCTTTTAAGTCTATTTTAGAAACAGTATCTAAAGACTGCAATATTTTTGAGACAAAAGTTAAATAAATGCAGCTAGATCATACAGTTTGTTTAAAAAAAAAAAAAAAGGAAAGTAGTACATGAAGAAATAAATGCTATCCTGCTGATGCAAAGTATTTCTGTGATTTTAAAATAATATTCTCAGCAAAAGTGGGAGGTCTTTGTCTTGGCATTTTCATCTTGTTTTGTTTTCACCAAACTGGAATGTTGGAATTGTCATGCTACATTTAACCTTGTAGTTCATACTAGAGCAAATTAGCATTTTATCTGATGTGTCTGAGTATTCTCCTTGTACAAGGAGATGCCTATTCTTAACACTCCTACCGATGTGTTATGTTCCGAAAGCTTTTTGTGGTCTTTAATTTTTGCAGAATATCCCTGTGTTGTAAGAGGAGGGGGGGAATTGGGTGCTTGTACCAACTTTGTCATTAACCCTTTATTTACTGTTATCATTAATTTTCCTTATAAGCTAAGTAGATTACTGTTACTAGAAGATCAGGTAGAGGTAGAAATATCTGAGGGAAAAACATGGAAGTTTTAATGTAATAAAACTGTACACTACTCGCTTCTTCTCATAACTGAAAGATCTCTCTTAAAATACCCGTTTCCTTGTTCTAGCTAAAAAGACTTGAAACCAAAAATAATTTTCTTTATATTTCAGAAATGGTGTATGTGTGTATATGAAAAATTCTCCTATCACAATTTTTACTTAATTTTGAAATATTGGATTAGTCTCAGAAACAGACTTAACAGATGTAGTTCCTTTTCAAAACTTGCCTCTGCAGAACATTTTACAATTAGGTTTAAAAAAAGACATTCCTCATACTTCTACTAAAGTGGTACTGGTGTACTTTTACATACCAGATAATGGTGTGGCTTTTTGTGGAGAAAAGAATCCACTGCTGCTCGCATCAGGCTGTTCCAATTTTTCAAAATAATCTGTAGGGATCTGTATAAGTATTTAACTATTTGGAACTATGTTTCTGCTTATGTAAAATTGCACTATTTTTTTTTCCACCCCTTCTTAGGTATTTGACAGGAATGGTTGACAAAAGAACACTTGAAAAATATGAAAGAGAAGCTAAAGAAAAAAACAGAGAAACATGGTATGAACTTAATGAAGATAATAGTGTGCTTTTCTCTTTGCACTGTAATGAAAATGGGAAACTGTTTTTTAGTCTCTGTCCCTATAGCACTGGCTTCCTGCTGGAATGGGTTTTGAGTGTGGGGGGAGGAATCTCTTGTTTTCCTCCAGTACTTCTTTAACAAAAACTATACGAAACAGTCCGATACATTGGAACAGGTTTTGCTGCTCCGATGCTTTGGTAAACCTAGTTGGTAAAAAGGAGTACAAGGCAGATGCTTTTCTCAGGCAGCTCTTGGGGTCATTCTATCTGTATGTCTTTCACCTGTAAACAGCAGAGAGATATCTAAGGGACAGAGATTAAAGCTGTGCATTTGGCAGACATGAGCAGAGAGCGAGTGAATAGTTTTGGCTGTCACCTTTATATCTCATTTTTATAAGAATAAAGATAGGGTCCGCAGTTCTTAAGTTTCCTCCAGGCAAGACGATGCTGCTGTCATGTGTGGATTTTTTTGCGGGCCTCTTGTTTGCTTTGGGTTTTGTTGTTGTCTTTTGTTTGATTGGTTTTTGGTTTTGTGTATGTGTGTGTGTATATACAGCACATACAGCAGTCTGCTTTCTCCTTCAAACAACTCCTGGAAAATTGATTTTCCTTTTGGAAACTTTCCATTTTTGGCTGTGGTGGAGGAAAATAGGAGTTCAAAGGGCTCTGGAATAGAAACAGCTGAAGACTTCCGTAGGGGTAGAGCAGCAATAGAGCACTCAAGGGATGGGCATTGACCTGATCTAATTGTATTATGTGTGAGAGAGGGCGACATACGTTCTTTTTATTGAGCAAGCATCATCCACCTGTTGGGAGTTGACCATAGTAATAAATATTTCAGGACCTTCCTCAAAAACCCTGGACAGCTTGAAAAACAGATTTCCTCTTCCCTCTCCTCTTTTAGAGAGGGAGTTGCAGGAAGTGCCTCCTTGAATGCTATTTTTATTCTTTAAAATATGTCATGATATACAACAGAAAGTATGATGCACCTCTGTGTCATTATCAAAGATCTTGTTAGCTCACTTCACGTGTTGAGAGTCTCGAAATTTGAACAGTTTTACTTTGTGATTCAGAAAATTCTATACTGTAGTGCAGGGTTGACATTTCAGTCAGAAATGCATCTTTCAAAAAAAAAAGGTCTTTTCCATCCAGCTACCACGCATAAATTCCTGTTTGACTCTTGTTAGCTGAGTAAAACCTGACCTTTGGCTTGGCTGAAATCTTCCAGAAACACGGGCTGTGGTGAAGATTACAACACATAGGAGCACACATACTGGTACAAACCAAAAGCCATCTAGCATGCTATCTAGTTCTCGCTCAGTGACAAATCGCTACTGCCTGGGGAAGACTGTGTTTATATATCCATAATTCCCAATGTTAAGTGCTTTCTCTGACTTAGGAACCTCTTGAGCTGGAAAGGACATCTTTGTGTTTAATAGTCCCTGATGCTCCCTTCCTGATCACTGGTCAGCTGAGTTAGCAGTGTCTTTTCAGACATTATCCAGTCAATACGAAAGACAAGCTAAAGTTCTTTATAAGCTGCTGTTAATGGTGAAAAATATTGGTATGTAAAGGCAGTTCAATTTAGTTATTGCTACTTTTTTTCTCCTTAGTGAGAGTATTAATATTTTTTCTCTCCTTTCTATTCACCAATTTTCACAAAACCTGAAGGAGCTAAATAATCTTTTTTTGAAATTTCAGTTCTTCTGTCTAAATCTAACTTGTTTGTCAATGGCCAATGGGATAAAATATAATTAGGAGGGGACAACAGTTGATATGATCAAAGTATCAAAGATAGGATGAATAAAGGTGGTGTCTGTTTCATAGCCAACCTCTATTTAGTATGTGCAAGTAAATGAGAACTAATAATAATAGTTGTCATAATATGAATATGTGCAAATCAGAACTAATTTTTTAGTTAATTATGCTGAGAAAGAGGAATTGTTTTGTATTTGATCCAGAGGTGTTTTTCAAACTGAGGCAAAGCTTAAAGTATTTGAGATTAGATCATACCTGGAGAACTTAGTAATTGAAGATTTTTTTCTTAGAATTGCATCCTTCTAAGTATGTGAGGGAGAGCTAGCACTGGGCACTACAGCTCACTATATATACACAAAACATTCAATAAAAAGTCACTATTGGTCTTGGAAATGCTTAAGTTCAGTAATGCTGAGGTGGTTAGAATAGTTGAGCAGAAAAAAAAAGACATTTTATGGTGAAAAATCATCATACATAAATTTAGTAAAAATTAATACAAAAATAGAATATTTGGGTTGGTTTTTTTTTTCTAGGTACCTTTCATGGGCCTTAGACACAAACCAAGAAGAACGAGACAAAGGTAAAACAGTAGAAGTGGGTCGTGCCTATTTTGAAACTGAGAAGAAACACTTCACTATTCTAGATGCTCCTGGACATAAGAGCTTTGTTCCAAATATGATTGGTGGAGCTTCTCAAGCTGATCTTGCTGTGCTGGTAAGGACAAATCAGATTCTTTTATTTTGGATATACTGTGGAATTAATGATTTTTTTTTTTTCTTGTTTACTCTTTTGGTTAGTTACAGCAGGCAAAATTTTCAAGTTGAGTGGTTTTTGGAGTAACTTAACAGCTTCATAAAAGTCCACAGGTGTCATGTGATTTTTATGTATGTCAGTGCAGAAACGAATGGGTAATATTGAGGATATACCAGTGCATTTTGAAAGCTTTTACCAGTTTTGACTACCCAAAGTTATTTTTTAATAAGGCAATATTACCCATTGTCAATTGTTCTGTTGAGAGAATTGTAGAACTTTTATTAAAATGTGTATTTTTAATTAGGTTATTTCCGCAAGAAAAGGAGAGTTTGAAACTGGATTTGAGAAAGGTGGACAAACAAGAGAACATGCCATGTTAGCAAAAACAGCAGGTGTAAAACATTTAATAGTTCTTATTAATAAAATGGATGATCCAACAGTAAACTGGAGTAATGAAAGGTGAGTTTAATATTAAAAGATACTGAAATAAAATAATTCCTAAGTAAAGCAATTTTTTGCATCACATTTTTGGTGAAAGAATGGTAGACTGGTGGACTAAAGACAGAGATTATCAAAATTGCAGGAAAAACAGAAGCATAGTGCCTAAGACAGTGCCTCTCAACTAAGCTTGAAGTTCTACACAACTTTAAAACATTCACTTTCAACTGTTTGGATCTGTGCAGGCATATCTAACAAATCCATGCATTCTAACATAGTTTAATTGTTGACTTGGAAACTTTATACTGAACCTAAAAGGAAGTGAATCTATTTTCAGTAATTTAGTTTGCCAGATCCTTGATTGCTTGGCCACATTTCTGCTTAGTTTTGTCGAGAACAGCATTATCCTGTTCACCTTGTGTCCACCCCGTATTATTTGGAGTTGTTCTTTTATGATCAGCTGAATTGAATAAGCAAATAATATATTGAAGTGGTTTGTGAATACAGTCTGAGAAGGGGAGAGGGAGGGAATCTTGTGATGATACAAGCCAGATAAAAATAACTAGAAAGTCAGTATGTAATATTTAAATAACTAATAAAAAGGATTAAGTCATTCTTTTCTGCCTTAATGCTCAAATGTTAGAAAAGTTAAAACACTTTAGTAAGTGTCAAAACTTAAGTCTTTTTATGGCTTCTGTCACATCTTTCTTCTCACCCCTTTAAGCTGGATGCTGAAAAGTGTAACTTAGTCCTTCCCTAGAGATACTTGTGTAATGACGGGATACAGTTTTCTTCTGCAGTGTAATAAGAAGAGTTTTTTGAGAACTTGCTGTGCTGTCAAGAATCGTGAAAGTTTTTGTGGAAAGCTATGAGGGGCTATGCAACCTTACATCATCAGCCTGGTTTACTAAGAGAATAAGGCGTGCCCAATTGTGCTGTCTTGGTCCTGCCCCAGCCTTCTGACATTATTGAACTCAGCTGAAACTGACTGAGGGGAAGAACTGTAATAGAAATAAACAGCATTAAGTCGTAGGAAATTATGTAGGAGATTGAAGGAGACCAAGCCACCACTAAAGTGAAAGCCTGCAGCATGACCTCAGTAGCTGTCTGTTTGGTCTGTCCTGCTATCTTGGCCTGGATCTCTTGCTAAGAGCAGATATAGCATATGCTGCTGCTTACCCAGCCCAGTAATTGAGGTATATGGAGAAAACAGATGATGCTTTATGGAGCAGAGGAATGACGGGGAATGGACAATATCAAATTGTGCTGGAAGATTGGGGAGAAGATGCAAATAGGCCACTAAGCTTTATTAGGTTGGCTTGCTGCTCACAGAATAACTTAACTGATGAAAATTAAATGTCTGTGGGGTTTGCTGGTTTTTTTTTTTCTAAAGCACAGTATTATGTCATGCTGGAATAATTGAAACTTATCTTGATCTGCTTGTCATTTTAATAGATATGAGGAATGTAAAGAGAAACTGGTGCCATTTTTGAAGAAAGTTGGCTTCAATCCCAAAAAGGATATTCATTTCATGCCCTGCTCAGGACTGACTGGAGCAAACCTTAAAGAACAGTCAGAATTCTGTCCTTGGTATATGTATGTATCTTAAATTGAACAACTTGGATATTTGCTATATTTCAATAAAAGTAAATGCTACAGTGAAGCTAGGAAGAAGTATAGCGTGGTATATTCTGGCTGCGTTCTACAGTGCTTGAGGAAATACAATCAGGGAACCAAGAACTCAGCCAAGCAATGAGCCAAATAAAAGCATTTGCTAACTGCAGAAGATTAAAGTTAGCAGACTCTGTAATAGTATTAGCAGTATTCTTTGGCTTTGTGACTTTGAGTGCCATACTAGCCCTTGAATTTTTCAGTGATACTGTAGTTGACATGTTGCTAGAATGAGTAATTGTTTGATGTGAACAGTTTGCTTGAATCTGTATTATAATTAGTGAGAAGCCGTGTCTCTCATTGGATGTCATGTTTTCCAATATTGTTCATGGCAGTTAAAACGTATTAATGAAAATCATGTTTGGACCCAGCTTATGGTTTTGTATTTCCAAAACATACTACACATCTA
Source organism: Fulmarus glacialis (assembly GCF_000690835.1). Lineage (NCBI taxonomy): Eukaryota > Metazoa > Chordata > Aves > Procellariiformes > Procellariidae > Fulmarus > Fulmarus glacialis. The sequence goes on from NW_009186744.1 coordinate 19,302, forward strand.
GCAAGGAGTAATTTGTGTAAAATATGCCTGTAACATAACTTAAAAACTACGTGCACTTCCTGCATATTAACATGTTAGCTAGGGTGAAGTGGACACTAATAATGGGATGTTATGATAGATTTAATTGTCTTGGAGGTCACTGTTCCTAATGGTGACAGAATGAAAATAATTCCTTTTGTTGGACTGCATTTATCCATTCTGAGTAATTTTTAAATAGAAGGGTGCTCATGAAATTGAAACAAATGTCTTCTGCTCTTTTAGTGGATTACCATTTATTCCATACCTGGATAATTTGCCAAACTTCAACCGTTCAGTTGATGGACCAATCAGGCTGCCAATTGTGGATAAATATAAGGTACAAATTAAAATAATAGGATCGAAAGTATAAATGGACTGTTTTCAGAAAGCAGTAAATGGACTACTTACTGTATTTTTAGAGGGTATCTTTTTTTTTTCTTTGATATGTCTACATTTCCAACTGTAGAATAGAGGCAGGGAGGGAGAAGTAAATAATTTTGGCATTATATGAGACTCTTAAAATCTGTAATCTTTCATGAGAACAGTTTCCAAAACATTTAAGTATAGCAGTGCTAAATAACTTCATAGGGTTAAGTAATCATACTTAGAGTTAAATCATAAATGGAGCAGACTCTACATAAAAATTGAAAACATTTTTCTGAAATAATTTCTTTTTGTGAAGGATATGGGCACTGTGGTCCTTGGGAAGCTGGAGTCGGGCTCTATTTGTAAAGGACAACAGCTTGTGATGATGCCAAACAAGGTATGGTAAGGTTTAGATATTAAATGTTACTATCCTGAAAAAGAGCTTGATTCTTAAAGATATTCATTACTTTAAATCAGAAAATTTTTCTATTGCTCGATTGAACACAACTAAGCTTTCATGCTTTACATGGGTGATGTTTTGGGGTGGCGGCGGGGAGGGGGTTGTATAGTTTACTTCCCTAGCATTCAGAAGTCAGGTTGTCATCATAGTTTATTTGAACTGTGTTTTGCTTTGCATTTGTACAGTTGGCCCACAAAACCTTTTTCCTGCTGTGGGTTAATATTGCTCAAAACTTTCCTTCTTTTCTCCTTTTTTTTTTTTTTCCTTTTTCCTTTTCCTTTCCCTAAAGGGAAATAGGAAAAAATTTAAAGGATGCAAACAGTACACAGTGTGTTCCAATGAAAGACCTGAAGTTTGCTTTAGTTAAGAATAGGTTGTTTGTGCAGGTAGGTTGCTGTTCCGTAATGTAAGATCACTATTTGGAATCATTGTGCTGCCCTAAAGAATGTGAAAATACAAAAATGAATGATGTGGAAAAAATAGTTGGGAAGAGGCAGTGGATGAGAGTAGTGTACTCAACTAATGGTGGTGTTTGTTTCCATTGGTTTCTTACAAAAAGGGTTTGGAAATATTGTTCTTCTCTATTCACGTCTTTTTGATTTAAGCTGACACACTTTTTCTAATTCTGTAGGCTGAGGTAGTTCCCTAGAAAATGTCTCAATACTCAAATATACAATAAATCTACATCTTACTGAAAGTTGGTATTTCCTAATCAAAGTACGTAAATTAGATTGACTTCTATGTCACCTTTCTCAAGAGCTGCTGAAAGTTGAAACTAAACTTAAACAGTTTGAGATTATGCTTTTCAGTTTTTAAGCTAATTTAACAGGCAGTGGCTTTTTACAGAACTGCTTGACACGCATCTGACACCCATGTTATTTGGGGGTTGATTAAGAGAAATTAATAAACTGTAAAGGGCTTTAATTAAACTGTTACAGAATTTGTATTCAATAACTAGCCACTGCTTTTGATGACACACTTTTTTTTTTATTACTTTAGCAGCTAATGAGGATTGAACTGAAACTTCAGTCAGAACAATAGACCCCTTTCTGAAACAATGCCTTTTTTAACTTCTCTACCTTTCCAATATTTATTTTCTGTTGCTATCTAGTACTGTGTAAAGATACAAAAATCAGAAGAGAGGTTACAACATATAGGAACATTAGGAAATATATTTTGGTGTTTGCTTGGAGAGCATTCATTAATATACATTTGGATTTTTATCATCTTCTCCAGGAAATCTTGTAGAATTTTGGGATTCTAGGATTTCCTGGATTGTGTTAATATTCAGACTGTTATATTTTGAAGGTAACGAGTCTATATAACAATGTGGCTTTTGCATTCTTCTTAGATAATACGCATCCATTGTATCTCTCATCTCTTTATAAGTTTTAAACTCATTTCACTTTGAGAAATAGTGGATGTTTTTGAAATTTGCTTTCCATTGAATATATACTATAGAATTATATTAGAAGATGTTTTTCATTAAATATGCAATTTTAAATATTAGTAACTCACCATTCAAATATTTTAAATGTTCTCAAGCTTGTAGAACCACATATAATGAATTTAAACTGTAATGGAATTATTTATTTAAATCCTATTGTATTAAAATGATTTTGTACCAGACTAAAGTATTCACAAGAGACTGCATTTTTGCTTTCTTTAAGCACAATGTGGAAGTTCTTGGAATCCTTTCTGATGATGTAGAAACTGATTCAGTAGCCCCAGGTGAAAATCTAAAGATCAGACTGAAGGGAATTGAAGAGGAAGAGATCCTTCCAGGATTTATTCTTTGTGATCCCAACAACCTGTGTCACTCTGGACGCACGTTTGATGCCCAGGTAGAATAACTAGCATTTAATTGCTGTATAGATGGGTAAAAAGCATTAAAATATTTTGCTTGTGTTTCACTAAATCGAAACTTCTGTAGTTTGAAGTTTCAGTTCAGATTTCTTATTCACTATCATATCTCTAAATTGACAATAACATATATACCTAACACACTGACATCATTAATTTGAGTTTTTAAAATATCGTTTGTTTTGAATGTAACTTCTCAATGAAGTTTTAGATACTTATCATGAAAGCAAGATCTTGTCAGGCCAATTCTTCAATTTTATACTTTCATATTATAAACAACTTAGGTGCTTATAAATTTTGTTTCTTCCACAAAAATTTGTTGTGTGTGTATTATTCAACTATACATTTTAATATAGTTCTGTATTTGGTTATTCTGTGCTCTTTTATAATTGAAATGAGGAAAAATGCACTTATTTTTAATTGTTTTACAGATAGTGATAATTGAGCACAAATCCATTATCTGCCCAGGTTATAATGCTGTGCTGCACATTCACACCTGTATTGAAGAAGTTGAGATAACAGTAAGTGTCCTTTTAAGTTGTGATGTGAATATAGACAATCCACTTGTTAGGGTGAGGAGTTCTGTCATGACGTACATCTGTAGAGCAACTAATGCAACAAAGCTCCAGCCTGGAATGGAATCTTTGGTCAGTACCGTAAGATCCAAAAATGGCTGTAACTGTTAGCATAAGCCTTCTGAAAGGTGTGGTAAGTCATGATTGACTCTCTTATGCAGTAAATCTTAGAAGTTTTTTTTTTTAATTTATTTCTAAGTATTTTCTTTCTTAGACCACTTCAGTTTTGTTCGTAAAGGAAAAATAACCGTTATTTTAGCACTCATAGCTATTAATTTTTTTCTTATACAGGCCTTAATCTGCTTGGTAGACAAAAAAACAGGAGAAAAAAGTAAGACACGGCCCCGTTTTGTGAAACAAGATCAAGTATGCATTGCCCGTTTAAGGACAGCAGGAACTATCTGCCTTGAGACATTCAAAGATTTCCCTCAGATGGGTCGCTTTACCTTAAGAGATGAGGGTAAGACTGCTTGATCAACAGTTATTAACTGCTGCAAAATACAGTTATTTGAAATAGGAGGTCATGCATGGCAATGAGGTATTAAAATGTTGGTATCTGGTGGAAATCACTGTCTGGGTAACAATGGAAAAGTAAATTTAAGTGAATTGTTGTCATTGTGCAGAATTCTTGCTAGTAACAAAATGTGTTTTATTTTAGAGGAATAATGTACAAAAATGTGCACTGTGAAACAAAAGGTTGAATTTGAAAAATTACCAGCACTGTTTTCTTAATGCATCGTGGAATGTCCACCTACAATATGAAAACCATAGTTTCTTTATCTAATGTTAGAAAAGATAAGGGGGGATTGTATGTTGGGCTTTAACTCATGCTCACCCTGGTAAAACTCAGATTTGTGGGATGTATTTAAAATACATTATCTTTAAAAGCAGTAAATAGATCTGGTAGAATGATTCTGCCTTGCCTTCTCCGTAGATGACTTATAGAGCAGGCTTTCCACAATCCACATTGTATTCTTTACTGTGAGAATAGCAGTTTTAGTATTTTTAAGATTTTATTGTTTTTAAAATACACTGGTGCTTTTGTTCTACAATACAACAATTTATTCTCTGTATTATTTCTAATACTCTGGAGAGCCTGTGTTTTTGGGGAAAGTTTTCACGTTGTTAGAGACTTATACATTCTTTTCACAATGTATGTAACTCTACTGTTTGTCTCCTTGGTTTAGGTAAGACCATTGCAATTGGAAAAGTTCTGAAACTGGTTCCAGAGAAGGACTAAGCATTTTTCTCAATGACCCCGCACAATACTGTGAGGAAAATCGACTCTGCAAAAGCCTACTTCACACCGCCTTCTTATTTTCTGCCCATTGATAAACTTCTCCCCATATTTTGCAAAGACAAATTTCACAGCAAAGGTCCACATTATGTCAGCTTTCTCATATTGAGAGCTCTGCTATGCCACTGTTGAATTTTCCCAAAAAGAATTTTTTTTTCTCCCAAATTCTGCTTCCTTGGAAAGATTCGGCAATAGCTTTGTAAGTGATGTGGACATAATTGCCTATAATTATGAAAATCTAAAGGATTTTTAATGTTTAATTTCCCCAGCATATATATTAAGACCTCTTTTTTTCCAGGCAGATCATTCAGAGTGTGCGAGTGTGTGTGCACATGTTACAAAGATGACTACCATGTTAATAAACTATTCAATTTGAAATCTTTTTCGGTATTTGAATTGCTTTTGAATAATGTTTTTTATCCGGATGTAACGCAGTTGCATTAGCTTTTTAACTTTCCAGTAACCTAGATATTTGGTTACTTCGACTTTTCTAAACTCCTCAGCCTCCCCACACACACAGTTTTAAATGAGGCAATTGGGCACTCAACCAAGTTTGTATTAAAATAATTAGGTTTGCCCCTTCCCTTGTTGAATGCATTCTTAAAATTAAAAAACATTCATGCAAATGTGGCACCTTCATTAGCTTTACATTTGTTAATATCTTCAGCAAATTTAGGTTGACTTAACATCATTACTAGACACAGTAAGTCAATTTTGAAGGCTAGAACTACGTATTGTGTCTTTATAAAAATTCAGCATTATTAAATTCTTAACTGCAGAAAATGCTAACAACCAGTAAATCAGTGAAACTTCCAAAAATAAGAGAATTTGTGGCAATAGTGCCTATTAGTATTTATAAGAGCTGCATTTTGTGGGAGAACTGGGCCAATTAAAAAGTGCCAGTTATGTAAGTTACTCAGTTCACCCTGTCTTTAATTTAGAGGGCTGGATAATCCTTGCTGTTTTAAAGATCAGTCTGAACTGAGGGGGAGAGACTATTTAAATCCCTAAGAGTTTGCACATACTGAAATGGGAGGGTCAGAATCAAGCACAGTCTGTAAATTTTTGCATATCAAAAAGCAATGTAAGCCTATGAGGACCAGTGAAGTCTTTCTTGAGAAATTAAAGCAAAACTGGTTCAAAATAAGCTTACTCAGTACAACTTGAAGGAGCTGCATAATAAACCCCTATTTAGCTGCACTTTGAAAGTGGAGTGTCTACAATTGCTATCCTGATTCTAACAATTAGGATGAAGGCTAACAGATTTTTTTTTCATTTCCCAGAGTATTAGTAATAAGTATTAAAAGGTATCTTCAGAGCTTCTTCAGAATGTCTTAAACTAAACATTTTCAGTTGTACAATTGTGGCGAGCCCATCTCCTCCCCCAAAAGTTTACAGTCTAGTGACTGTATTTGAATTCACAGATAACTCAAAACTGAAACAGATTTACCTTTTTGGGATTTTTTTTTTTGGTTTTGTTTGTTTCTTTGTAACTGTGGAACTCCCATTCATTTCACTTACAGCTACATTGTATGGACAGAAGAAGTTATTGTCCTTCAGTTTCATATGACTACACTTGTAGCTACCGTAATGCATGGAATTTAAATAAATTTTATTATGTCTGCAAATCTCTGGGCTTTTATTTTTTTGGTAAATTAGAGTTTAAAAGTAACTTTTTTTTTTTTTCCCTACCAAGTGAACAAAACCCACAGTTCCTTGGATCTTAAACTAATGAAGAAATTAAAAGCCAAGGAAACTTACTGTCTTGTTGATATTCTGGATTGACTTAAGATTTCCACATATCTGACTGCTTTCTTGAAGTAAGCTCATGGATTTGAAATTTGCAAAGATCATTATTGGAGAATACTTACAGTTAGATTCCTAAATTGTTAGAACTTTTAAAACGTTTTTTGCACTGAAATGCATCTCAAGGCTACATGACGCTCCAGTAGAATTTTTCCACTTTTAGGCAAACTTAATGAGGGATTCTAAAACTTCATTATTTTGAGGCTGGACTGAGTATTTATTATTAAACTGAAAATCATCTGGTGGGTTGAAATAATACCAGTAGAGAGAAAGTCTGAGCATTTCCATTGCTCATCCCATCTAAGTGCATTTGATTACCATTTCCATAAATCCAGTTACGTCTCAACTTTTTCATTTCATCTCCATTCTACATTTTAGAGTCCCATTTTTACTACTATTGAGTACAGCTAAATCTAGATGAAAGAAGAAAAAAAGACAATGTGGCTTTGTTTGAAATAAATACTATTTGCTGATTCACTGATGTAATAAACTTTTTTAAATTACCATTTTGAATACTTCCTTTTGTGAAAACATGTGATATGCTGCTTTGAAGATGAAAAAAATAAAGGAGCTGTGCAACCACAACAATTGAAAGGAAGGAGAGAAGGGAAGAAAAAGAAAAAAAATAAAGGGAAATAGAAGTTGGATTGAAGCTACAGGAACTCTAGGAGCACTGCCGGTGTAACCATGCTAGCATGTGATACTGGCAGAGTACTCCTGGTGTGGATGTAACTCATACCAGCAAAACTGTAAGCGTGTTTCTGCAGGAAGAGGGGAGTTGGGTTTTTTTCTTCCCCCAGTATAATGGCATTTACAGCAGTCTGTATGTGCAGTGTGGTACTTATGAGGATCATACCTATTCTCCCTGATTGTTGGCCAAAGTTTGTAGTGTAGATATGGCTGAAGTGTATAGCCATGATGTAACTTACAAAAACACAAATTATAATTCTATAAATTAAGACCTTGTATGTCCTTGAACTGAAAGCCTTGGTATATGTAACAATAATTAAATGTAAAAAAAAAAAATCTGAATGTGCAGCAGTAATAATTATTTTGCAACAGGAAAATAATTACTTGTTTCTGCAAGTTACAAGAAGTAAAGCACACTAAATGGAGGAATGGGTACACCAATCAGTTGACTAACGTTGCCATCAACTACCTACTTGAAACCATTCCAGCTACCTTGGTCATCTTTGCAGACAATCGGGAACTGATACACAAACATGATGGCACCGGTTTCCCGAGACACTTACTCTGGTAGTAAATTGTGTTCTTGAACAACAAGCTATTGATGGTGTAATAGTGTTGTAAGAAAAATGGCTGCTTGAAGGAGGTTTATCCACGGGGGTATTTGCTGGTCATGAATTTTATGCCCCTCTACAGATTTTTTTCAGTGGCATAAAAAGCCCAGCGAAAATTGCTCAACGAAGAACCTCTGTTTTAGACTACTTATGACACCAGTCCATATATTAAAAACTATGTTAATTATGGGAAATGTGTTTTTATAAGTGTTTATTACTGAATATTACCTAAGAAAAAAAGATTGTTTCAATGTCCCAAGTATTTGATTCTGTATTACTCTGGCTTTTTGGTTCTTAATACAGACTGTTTAAATGATGATGTTAAAGCAGATGAAATGTACTCCAGACAAGACTGTTTTCTTCTTGAACTGATACTTAAAGGCTCTTACTTATTCTGCTGTTTTTGTATATGCTATAGAGGAATTTGGTAAAGAAAAATACATCAACAAAACTGGAGTTACTACTGAAGATTTTATATTGTGAACCTGTTTCTTTCCTTGTGTGTATTTTAATGCACTATAAACCTGACAAAATACTTCTTTTCCTCTGAAGAAATCCTAGAAAGGAGTCTAGTCTTAATATAAAATGGAAATTTATGCTAACAAACCCAAAATCTGTTGTGTGTATATATAACTTTCAATAACACGTATCCTTTCATTGGCTTTCCTTCCCAAAAAGCCTCAACTTCCAATGTAAATTGGATTTTTCTACATTGCCCCTCAGTTACATACACCTAAAAAAGTCCACGTTTCTGAGTAAGAGTAATAAGAGATATGACAGACTAACTGCTGGATGAAAAAAGGTATTTGAGGCTGTGTTCCTATCATCTGTTAAGCCTGTAGAACTGACGATAAGCAAAGGATTATAACAAGAAAACTTTCGCAGCTTGTGTCACAAAGACAGGTGCCTCTGTTCTTCTGAGAAAGTAGTCTTTGAATAAGTGAATAACTTGCAGTGTAAGCATCCAGCTATCTGACAGTTAATTAGATTATAGCTAGAGGCTTACGCTAGGATTGCAAAGGAACACAATCTAAAGAAAACTAGTGCTTGAACTCCAGATCTAGCGGGGAGATTCTCTTCTGAGATCTCTTGTAAGGGACTTCTTACTCCTGGTTTAATTTCTGCATATTCTTTGTGCTAGTTTTGTTGCAAGAAGTACACTTATAGAGACCTGGGATTTTGACATCTGCCATCAAATAATCTGGAACAACACAAGCCTGGTGCTGGAACTTTTGGGATGCACACAAAGGGAATAATCTTAAACCTCAAAGACCTGTTTACGCAGAAACAATTGCTACTTGTACATCCCTTTTGCTAGGAGAAAGTATAAAATTAGGGATATATAAAAACATCCTCTTAAATAAGTAATGAGATAGAATGGCTTCAATTATGTAATTTTAAATATTAGCATTTAAATAAGTGTTACAAATGGCTTAAGGAAAAATACATACTTTCATAATCAGACAAAGTTAAATTGAGGGCTACAGCAGAATATGTTTAGTGTACAGTGGTAACACTGATGAAAGTAACAAACCTAACTTCCCTTGTAAGAGTAACTATTAATTTGTGAACTTGCTAAATTAAAAGCACACTCTTTATATTCATTGCATGCTGTATTAAGCAGAAATATTTCTTATCCAGAGATTAACTTATTTTTCCAAGACAGCTCTATTAGCTATGTCAAGCACCTTTCAAGAGAAAATGATCATACTAAGTCAGTTAAACCAGATCTAGTAAAACTTAGTCATGTCAGACTTAAAGTGTTGCAGAAAAATGTACTTGGATGAGACTGATATATGAAAATTTTGAATTTGAGTCACTAATAATAGTCCCTTTAGTTTTATCCTATTAATGCTATGCTGACCCAGTACAGTCAGGCATCAAACATACTGTTCAATCATATCTTACAAGACTCGCCTGGCTTGTTTTCAGAGCAATGTCCCAGCCATCTGACTTTTTCTGTTTTGTTTTAACATGTCACAGTAATATGTTGATGTTTTATTAAAATGTGGCTGCTTTAAAATATGCAAAGCCTATGCAGAGACAGGAGGAAGGTTAATACAATTATGAGATTATAAAACACCACAGCTAGTATCACATGCATAAGTTCTAGAAGTGCTGGAAAGATTTTAATGAGTCTGCCCTATTTGACTACCCCGCATGTTCCTAGCCTTTCAGTAATTTCTCTAATCAATACTTCATACGACTACATGGCAACAAATGATAGTTTTTCTTTTTCTTAGCCAATTTCATTTATTTTGTTCATTTGTACAAATCACACAACAGAAAATTAAAACTTCCAGGATTTTTTTTCACTCTAAGTCTGTGGAAGTCTTGAGGCCATCAACTATTCCACTGTTGCCCCATGAACGCTACCAGCAGAACAAACACATAATCACTACGTAAAGCAGCTTGTCAAGAGACTAGGGTATTTTAATTCCTTTCTCTTTGTCCTGGCACACTGACAGAGCGACAAATTTTGCGGGAAGACATCTGATGAGAAGGAATAAAGCCATAACTAGAAAAGCAAATAGGAGGAAAAAATCTAAAGGAAGAGTGAATGACTAAGACTCCTAATTTCATGTGTATTTAACTCCTGGTTATGCACAGCTGCGTTATCCAGGCAGCAGCTTACCTGTGTGATGAATGCAGACAGCCCAAAGCTGCCATGGCACACACAGCACTGTGAGAAGTGAGGCCAAAATAGTTCCAGGCTAGATTTGATCTCAAAACAATGCACTTATCCAGTGTGGAACCGGATGGAATAAGCATCCCACAACTAAGCTACGTCCATGTAGCCAGTCAATACACTTCTAAACTGAAATGGAGATGCAGCAGTTCTGCCTTTACTGTTCACACATAAGGAAGAAATGGTTTGGCACGTGATGATCAGTGGTAACCTCAACTGTAGTGGAGTTCAAGATGCTGAGAGGTGCGTGAGGAAGATGAATAGCAGAGTACAGCCCCTGGGCTTCAGGAGAAAGACTGGTTTATTCAGAGAACTGGTAGGCAGGATCCCATGGGAGGCAGCTTTGAAGGGCAAAGGGGCTCAGGAAAGCTGGCAGCAGGTCTTTAAGGACAACCTCCTCCAATCATAAAAACAGTCCTTCCCGATACTCAGGAAAACAAGTAGATCTATCAGGAGACTGGCTTGGCTAAACAGCGAACTTACAACAGCACTCCAGTGCAAAAAGACAGTAATACAGGAGGTAAAATGAGCAATAGGCTGCAAAGAAGGAATCTAGAAACATTGCTCAAGCATGTAGGGATTGTCTTAGGAGAATAAAAACTCACCTACAGTTGAAACAGGCCAGGATGTCAAGGGCAACAAGAAGAACTTCTACTGCTACAGTAGTAGCAAAAGGCCGAACAAGGACATGTGGGATGATTGCTGAGTGGGACAAGTGATTTTGGGTCCAATTAGGCTGCTTTCAAGGGTGGTGACAGCTGGCTGAAGTAAGAGCAAGACTCTGTCATCTTTGAAAGGAAATTGCGGGAGGGTCGCAATGACTGGAGAAAAGCAAACGTTCCCCCACCCTCCGAAAACACTAAGAGGAGAATCTGGGAGCCACAGACCAATCATGCTCACTTGGTCCCTGGGAAAATCATGGAGTAAGTCCTCTTGGAATAGATTTTTGGGCACATGAAGAAGGTGCTTGGGAACAATCGGCATGGATTGACCAAATGCATATCATCCTGACCGACCTGATTACTTTCTATGGCAAAATAACTAGATTTGCAGATGAGGGGAAGGGAGTGGATGGCATTCACCTCAACTTCAGCACAGCTTTTCAACGGTCTCCCACAATCTTCTTGTATCCTAAACATTGTGGTCTGGATGTGGCCAACTAGATGGCTAACGACTGGTTGGACAATGGGGCTCTGAGGGCAGAGATAATGGCTTGTACTCTACATCAAGGCCAATAACAAACGGAGTGCTGCTGGGATTTATGCTAGGACATGTTCTACTTAGTATCTTTACCTGAAGCATGGTCACATCAAGTTTGCAGATGACATCAAACTTGGGGACCAATTAATAGCCTTGAGGGCAGGGCTCATGTACAGAGGGCCCTAGACAGGCTGGAGGGATTAGGCAACACAAACCTTTTGATATTCAACAGGCAAACGCGAATCTGCATTCGGGAAGGAGCAGCCCCTTGCGACAACACTGGGGAACAACTGGCTGGGGAGCAGCTCTGCCGGAAAGGGCGCTGGGGACAGCAAGCTAGACGTGAGCCACCCAGACACGTTCCCTGGAAGCCCAGGTGGCCAGCAGCGTCCCGCGCTCGACCAACACAGCACCATCAATAGATCAAGGCGAGTACGACAAAACCTTTGTTTTCACCGTGAGGACACTCAGGCACAGGAACAGGTTGCCCAGACAGGGAGTGCCGTCTCCCTCCCTGGAGGCCGCGACGCCCCGACTGGACGCAGCCCTGAGCAACCAGGTCTGGCCGCCGGCTGGCCCCGGCGC
>NW_009186745.1:0-4137 GCF_000690835.1 Fulmarus glacialis
TGCCTGCCAGGTTAAACCACGACACCATACTTAAATAGTTTAGTAATACTGAGTTAACATCTTTCCCCCCCAAAAGGAAAACTAAAGAAGGAAGACTTTAATGCAGTGTGACTAATCTTAGAAACTTTGAAACAAGTTTTGTTTCTTACTGGTAGATCTGTGTTATTTCTTGCTTGGTTGTTGGATTAGTATTGGTTTTGCTCCTTTCTCAAGCTTTTCATTCAATAGCCACTAAAAGTATGGATATTTGGCACTAGCAGTGGCCTCTGGTCTCCTTGAGGTCCCTGGATATTCAATTCATTGAATATGGATAAGTGACGAATATTTCAAAGACCATTTGTGCTGCTTCATCTCTAAAATTAGTCTGGTAAGGTTTATCCATCTTGCCAAATGTCTAGAGTTTGATGAAAAAGGGGTTGCATGCTTAGGTAAGAAAGTGGTATGTTTGGAGTTAAGCCTCTTTTCTTTTTTATTAAGCAGCCCAGGTTACTGTGTCTTTGTAAATCAGAAATGTTATTTCATGCATAATGTTAGGAGACTGCAGCACATAGTGATACTAATTTAATATGACATAGATACTTGAGTTATTCAATAAAATACTTCATTATTCAATAAAAAACAATATTGAAAAATTGAAGGCCAGCTATAAGGGTAATTTCAAAGAATCAACACCTTCTATACACACATACTTAAAGTTACTAGCTTTAAATATAGAAGGATATTTGTTGACTGAATAAAATTTTAGACAGTAGGTTATTGATGCCCATAAGTACTGGTAATAGGCATCTGAATAAATATTTAGTCATAGTTGTAGTCAGTGTAACATTTTAAATAATTGGGATGACATTAGCCTAATAAAAAAGGCTGTCTCTTGGCAAGTTTACTTTTGAAAAAATAAATGGATTTTAAACAAAAAACCTTGAAAAAAATTACATGACTTAAAAATGTAGTTGCTGCTGTTACTTCCTCTAAAGTACAAAATTACTACATTTGTTTTGCAATTCGCAGTAGTTGAAAAAAATGCATGAAGTAATAAAGTTGGATCTCACATACTGTGTGAGCTCAGGTTTAATGACATTCTCACTTCTCTTGTCCAATTTCTTTTATTAGCACTAAAAATCCAGATAGGTTGGTTACCCACAAAGAGATCTTTTGAAGATTACGGGAGTTGGGGGGGATGCACTTTCCGAACTGCATTCCTCTAGAAATTTCTACACTATTCATCGCTGAATCACACCTCAGAGCAGCAAACACACTTATTCTACACAGTTAGAGATTTAATGAGATGTTCTAGACTTTTGGAGACTGTTTTTGCCTACATACTACATAACTCACAAGTAAAAGTAAGCAGTGAGCTTCTTATAAAACACAGAATTCCTGGGAACGGTCATGGATCTCTAGATTCCAATCGTAATAAAATAATAGGAAGCAATAGCTATTTTATAAATGCATTTGCACAGCCGCAGGGTACATAGCTTGCATAATATATAATACAAGAACTACTCAAACTTTTCAGTGCAAATATAATGATAATGACTTTTGTGGTTACTTCAAAAGACCCTTTTGGGTTTTAAGATGTGACAAGAATCAGTGCGTAATACTTGAACATAGCAAAACCTTAAATTATTATCTAAATGAAATATTGAAGTGTCATCCTGGATTCCTTGAACACTCTGTTCCAAGTAGTCTTGAAAAACTCATTCTTCTTACACTCTTCATTTCACCTGTCCTACACACAGGAGAGAATATGTACACAGGAGAGAACCTGAAATTATTACTTCTTCACTGTATAAAATGTGCAGCCTAAACTCTCACAGTCTTGAGGTCTGCATTTGAGCAGTGGTGACGACAATGTTCTCCTCCTTTCCTCTGCCCACCACAATCTAACACTGCCATCACTGAAGGAAAGTAGATTCATTGCACCCTTCTTCCTAAAAGTGAAATCCATAAGAAAATTTTCCCAAACATAGGAGGTTCAGGCTTGTGAATACCAGTAGGGAAAATTTTCGTGTTTTCACAGGTGAGACATCTATGCTATTGGTGTCTTCTTTCTCTTCTCTCTGAAGTCCTTTTGTCTTCTGCAAGATACCTTCATTCAGATATCCCACACAAGGGACATTTACTCCTTTTTAAAGGGAGATGTACCCCTTTTTACTCACTTCCTTGGGGGCTTATGGGTTATATTAGAAGTTATCTTTGCGCCTGCTGATGTATCCATAATCCTCATTTTCTGAAGTCCAAGCACTATAACATCACAGAAATCCTTTCTACCCTTCTGTACTTCTTTCCACAAATCATCCCATATTGAGGTATGAACCTTTAATTGTATTGCAAGTTCCTTCCAAGGCAAGGATCATGTTTTAATAAATATAATTATAATTAGCTTTCCCAGAAAAAAAAAAAAAAAACACAACAAAAAAAAAACCCAAAAACAACTGGCATATCAGTGCAATGAAATGGATGTCACTTTTTTAGACACCTGGGGCACCTCTTCTTCAGGAGGATGATTAGAGAGGTGAACTCTGGAAATTTACTTTGAAAATTTGCTGTATTTCTGGCATAATTTTATAAAGTGGAGCTCTTGTTATATAAAGAGAGTGGAAAGGCAAGACAGATGTTATTTTGTGTTGTTTTATTTAAATAGCTGTAAGGTTAAAGCTTTTATTCCAGATTGCTTATTTTACCTTAAAACAGTATTGTGCTGTAGCTCATGTGTTATATAAGTGGAAAGTAATACAAACATATCAAGCATATGATTGGATGATAAGGTCTCTTGAGGCCTCTCTCTGATCTTTATTCTGTCTTATTTCTATAATTTATAGTAGGCAATTTAATAAAGATACCTAAATTTCTGTGTTACTACTGAGCATATGACCTTCACAAGAATATATCATTTCTCATTTTAACTGCTTGCTATCAATTTTGAATTTGTTCAATTTATGCAAATTGCTTTGTACTTGGATTATTCAGACTGTCTAATGCTAAGCTTTTCACTCACCTCATACATGTCATAACAAAGTAATACAAAAACTTTAAGTGGTGTAAGCAGGGGAAAAAAAAGATTTTAAAAATTAAAAAACCCCACCTTTAACAAGTTCATAATCATAGGTTTTTTTCCTTCTTTTTTAAAAGTATAGTTATCTCTTCTAGAGTTAGGTGTAAAACTCCAGTGTGCCCCTGCTGGAAGTAAAATAGTGTGTGGATTTAAGGCATGGCCCCCTAAGGAACAAAGCAAAGAAATAATTTTGTCACAATTTCTTTTTTTATCATTTGGTGATTTAGTTTATCATCATTTTACCTCTTTCCTTAATAGCACATTCACCAATTGACTGATTTCTGCCAGGCTGGACAGAGAAAGAGAAGTCTCAAAGACCACTGAGTTCCTCCAAGCTCTATGATAGTAGATGTCCAGGCAGAATTTCAAGAAGGGCTGCAAACACGTACCGACAAAAAAAAAGTGTTGGGATCTGAGGTCATATTTATGAGAGAGTAGAGGACACACCTGCACCAACAGGCACTCCAAGTTTATGTGTCAACACCAATCAAACACAAGATACAAATCTATAAGAAATGAGAATTAATTAGTTCTTCTCATAAAGCTGCTTATTTTCTTCTCTGTGCTTTTGTCATAACTTTTTGCAGATAATACAATCAGTACTTGAGAAGGAATCATATGAATTTCTGTTTGTCCATTGGCTTATTATTAAATATGTTCTTAATGAAAAAAAGAATTTTGTGTGATGAAAATCTAACAGTGTAATTTCCAAAAGGTGGAGATTTACAAGCTGCAGTAACACTGTCTTTTGCTGTGCCCATCTGGTGAATAGTTAAGTATCTAACTGTTACTAGCCTAGAAATTCGCCCAGAGTAAAAGTCAAAATGCTACATGCTGAATAGTCCAGAAAGCAGATTCTAGCTCCATGCAGCACTGTCAAACTTCTGAAATCATCTATTCCTGGATCCAGCCAGGGAAAAGAAACATGTATGCATGACTCACCTGGTCAGTCCCAGCTTAAGTATCTCACTGAACTTCCCAAAGCCCAAGACTGAATGTAAACAATAGCCTTCTCTTAATCATATCCATAAAACACAAAACCTGAAAAATAAACATAAGTGTCGTGGTTTAACCTGGCAGGC
>NW_009186746.1:0-3764 GCF_000690835.1 Fulmarus glacialis
CCCCCCCCCGAAGTAGGATTTTAACACCTTTCACTTACCCAGCATTCAGGTCAGTTTGACCTTCATTTCTTTAAAAAACACCCAACACAAAACCTCCATACCCTTCCATCATTCCTCAGGTCTTCGCTCTTTTTGTCTATTGCATTAGTAAAAGCCTCTACCCACAACACAAACTAAGTGCACTTGATTTCTCAAGGAACAAATAAATGTTTTCTCCACCTCCCACAGACAGAACAGTTGGTCTGCCTGTGAGAGGTGGAGACATGCTGGTCACAACACAGAGCTGCCTGCTTCTCCACCACATGTGCAGCTGCAGACTGTTACCAATTCTTAATGGGCAGTTCCTGGCTACAGGGGAATAAAGTTACAGTGGTATGAATATCCATGATTTAATGTGCCCATATAACATACATATTAATATACTGAAGTGTAACAGACATTTTAGGGACTGCTTTGTGCCCTTCTCAAATATTGAGTCCAAGAATATAGCCCACATATCAGCGGAGAAACCCATTTACAGGACTTCAGAAAATATCCTCTTAGCTAAACATCCTACCTCTCCCTCTCACCACCTAGTGCCATATAAACTACCAGAGGTTGCAAGGGAGATTTTGTACTTTACATGAACTCATCATGTCCCTTCTGTGCAAGGACTATTTCAGCTATATTGCCATTAACGAGTGTATTTATAAAAGATTATTTATCACATGATATCTTAAAAAACATAAACTTGACACTCCATACATTCTTGGAGAACAAAATTCAGAGCTGCCTAACATGGTATGCTTTCAAGTTACCAATTACAGCCTCAGTTTCATAGCGCTTACCACATTAAATGGTTTGATCATTCTATATGACTCCTGCATTTTTTCGCCATGCTGAAAACAAAGGACCAAACAGTACCTGATCAATAGAAAGCAAAATCAACATTGTAATACAAGGTGAGAAAAACTAGGGATAAATGTAAAATGTGGCGTTAACAAGAAATTCTAACCGAGATGACAAAGTACTTGCCACAGTTTGCTATCACAAAGAAGTCTCTATGGTATTTAGGACCACACTTAACCCCCAACATTGCGGGGGTAGGCTGTTTTCTTTAGGTTTATCAACACAACATCACTGAAATATAGAAAGAAAAGCCTTCAAGACTAATACTTCAGAGCTTTTTATAATAATAACTTGAAGACACCTAAAAGGTTTTTCAATCTTTTTCTTTTACATCTTTGGGTATTTCTGACAGCACACTTGTTCTGATAATTGATGACCTGAAGTTCTCAAATACATGGTATTGTATAGCTTTTTCCTTAAGTAGGTGTTTTATTCCTTTCCCAATTGGTAAGTTAAAGGGAACTACCCTATGAAGCACTGTTAGCTATCCACAAGACAACGTATTCCTACTTCCTCCATCTATTCAGTATTATGACAAAGATTTGACCTAACAGAGTCAGTTCAGTAACTGTAAGCCGAAGTAAGATGATGTTCTCTCCATCCCTGGAAATGATACTGCTGCCAAAAGCTGGCTTAGGACCTCAAATTCCAATTCCACCTGTGCAGACAGTGCCATCTGCTAAAGTGGTGGTCTGACCTCCTTCAAATCCTCAGCAATAAATACTAACATTCTCAGGTAATGTGAATGCATAATTCATATTTAACAAGTGAAAGAGCAAAGTATTGAAACAATCCAGATAGTAAACTTCTCAGCTAGCATTTAGCTCTACGACCATCTGAAGAGAAATTACACCGCAGCCTAACACATACATGCACACTCACTCTCCCTATTAACGGTGGGAATAAACCACAAAAAGACAACAAACATCCAGTATAAACATAGAAGTGAACTGTACATACACTCCTGACCACAGTGCAGAACAGTCTGGGATAAGAAACTCTCTCCAGCAAATTTATTGCTAAATCTTCCCCTTCTCTATTAACTAAACACGTGCTTTTTATCCAAAGTTCTATTGAGCACAGATCACGTAAGAGGTCAAACTTACATTGCTGAGAGACAGGACAATGATATTAATGAGAAGACTAACATTGGAAAACATTCAAATTATTTTTTTCCAGAAAATTATACCAGGGAAATTACAATTTAATTTAATACAAGTCAAAATAAAGAGTCAGATACCTCACTACTTTAATTTTTCAAATTAGAGAGTTAAGTTAACCACTGGATACAACATTTAAAAATAATCATGCACAGGGACCTTCTTTACCTGCTGAAATGAATCAATAACGAACAAATTGAGGGCTTGGTTTTACAGGTTTGGTTTTCTGATAGGCTCTCACTTACCAATGGCAATATCCACAAATGTTTTTCCTATCGCTTCTGGATGGCTTCAGAACTTCATACTAACCTGCCATACAGTGACGAAGCTGTTACCTTCTGACTGGACTAGTCCCGCAACATACCCATGATGCTAACCACTTACAAAATTATAGCTAGTAGATAGTTTGCAGTACACTTTCCCCAGTAACATAAACTTATTCAGAGCACTTCAGAGCTTCTCCTCCCTCACCAGCTTCTCCAGATTGTATCAATGCTAAGATTTTGTCTTTATTTCTAGGACATTCTGTAGCCCACACTCCAACTACCTAAAAGCCAGCTAAAGCTCCCAAAGACAATATGTAACAACCACCACCTACGAGCTCAAAGTCTTTCTGCAGTAAAATACAGATGCTATGGAAAACCAGGCCAGACATAAGGGTTAATGCATTAACTGCAACAACTACTTCCAATAAAGCCCTGAAGATCATCAAAAAACCTCACCGCCTTCTGTTCCAGCCCAAGACATGCCATATTTGTTTTCAGTATTTAGCTACCATTAAGCAAATTTCTAAACATCTTCTCAAGACAAGACACCTCAGAGGAAATACCTCTCCTTCAGAGGAAGGCTGAGAGAATCAACATGCAACAGAAAGTTGTTAATCACTTATCCCTACAGCTCTGGTAAAGATTTGCTAGACAGAGGGACTTCGTAAATATGCATGTTTCACTAATTTCCCGCACATACTTTTTTCTCACCAAAACTTACATTACCAACAAAAAAAGGGAAGCTGTTTTACTTCAGTTTTGGTAGCTCAAGTTTTTTCCCCTCATACAAACAGCACGAAAATAAAGTCTCGCCTATTGACTTGAAGTTCTGACTCAATGAAATACATTAGTTGCCCAAGATGGACTGTGAGTATTAAACTACCTTTATTCCTAATATTCATATAGTACTTGGCCTACTTTAAGACCACACCATCTTCATCAGAAAGCAGAGCTAGCGCATTAATATTAATCATAGCTTTCTTCTAACAAAACAGAAGATAAATAGCAAGAGAAGGGCAAAAAAGGTCATCATGTTTGGCAAAGAACACATGAAAGTAAAAAAAAAAAAATCACTGAGAAACATAAGAGAGCATATAAATTTATCCATAAGCATCTGAAGGATCCAACAGATCTGTGTAAGTAACCTGCTTAAAGGATTCCAGTAACTGTACAAAATACAAAAATTCTACAAGGCTCAAACTCAAGTGGGCTCTTACCTGTAGCCTTACTCCTAAACTTCCCAATAAAACCACCCTGTTGTTTTAAATTCAGCTCTCTTCTGAGATATATCTAGGATACTGAATTGTAAATATTGTGTGTCAGATAATAATACTGTAAAATCTTCTTCCTGAAGTCAGTTCCTATTTTCTGCCTCTCTCTCCAGAATTCTTCTCCTTGTATTTAAGTAGTGAGAAAAATCAAATACCAAAAAGGCACACAGGACATGTCC
>NW_009186746.1:3795-12900 GCF_000690835.1 Fulmarus glacialis
TAATACAGGATTGGGGGGTGGGGCTGTAGATTTACCACACAGTTAAAAGCTGATTTCTTAAGCAAAAACATAAAGGCACAGGGGAAAACAGGAATACAATTTTATCACCAGTGTTTAAAGAAACAAGCAGGATAACAAAACTAGAGAATTTAGAAACACAAGAGAACAGGACATTTCACATAATTAAATCTTGGGAAGCACCTGAAAGAGACGATATTACGTACTATGTAGACAAACTAACAGAGGGAATGATAATGGCACTGACAGAAGAGTAAAAAAAAAAAAATCAAGTTATGTAAAGTGTTCCCATACCTATGCCGAGAAAGGCATTTTGGGAGACTCATTACAGATCAGTAAGAGTTTAGCAAAGCAACTTGGCACCCTTCTTCCCTTTCCAAAACAAGTTCTGCATTTTTAACGCACAATCATTACACTTTCGTAACAACAGAGCCTTGCACAAAATCCTGAAGTTTTGAAAAAGAAAATCTGGAAACAGAAGCCTATGCAGAATTCAACTTTCCATGCTAACACCTTCCTAGCAGCCATGCGTTGAGTCAGACATCTGATCAGTAAAGAATCTGAAGACTACAGTTCTTCACATCCCAACAGAAAACAGACAGTAGCATGAAATGTATATATAGGGCAGCCTTTACTACAAATCTCTCTCCTCAAATGCAAGCTTGGTAAGTCTTCCAGGCAGGCTACAAGATCTCTAATTAATTTCTATTTACAGCTAGGAAGGAACAACCTTGAAGTCATGAAATTGGTATAAAGGTATGAATGTAAACAGATGTTGGAAAGCAGTTCCTTTCCAACAACACCCTCTTGAAAGCTTCCAATTCAAAAAGCATTAATTTCTTAACTCCTGATTAAATATAAAGGAAACAGATCTTTAAGAGTGGTACTTAAACCTTAAGAGCATAGTCTCCTCTCACGCAAACTACCTGTGCTTGAAGAGACTGACAGAGCAGGAAGTTTTCAAACTTTTATTCCATCTTCAATTCATGCAATTCACCTTCACGTACGTATTTGTTTAACCAGAAAGATCCTCCCAGAACAGGGCTAGTTGTTCATTATTAGTCATATGTACATTAGTTGAATGTACATACAGCTGAATACACAGAAATAGACATACACTGGTGGGAGACCAGAGTGTACGTGAAGGCTCATTAGACAGGAAGAGGATACATACAGACACAAAAGCAGCAGCCAACATTTTTATTCTGATGCATTAGTCATTTGATGCATTCCTTGATATTAAAGCTAGTTTTTCCTCTTACAAGTACGAAGTGGAAACGAAGTGAAAAATGAACAAGTAACTTATTACATATACCTAAGGCCAGTGAATTACAGTATTCTGTTCTAGTGGAGCAGACTCCCACACACATACACACACACATTCCTTTAAAACAAAGACTTGACAAAATAATGTATTAACTTACAGGTATTCAAAACTCACACTGAATACTCTTTACAAATTGATATTAAATACTTGCATATACATTTCTGAGGAATATGATTATATAATTATGGCACAACTATTGAGAGAGCTATAAGCAAAGTGGTCTACTCAAAGAAAACATTAGCAGATTTAAGGGCTTGCCACATTGCACTTTTTTCCTACCCAAAACAAATTAATATTAGGCAGGTTCCTGTGTGAACAACTTAAGTTTTACTGGAATAAAATACAGGATGTTAGCTATTAAAATGAAAAGAAAAACAAAGCCACATCACCCTGATTCTCAAACATTAAGCTTACTGAATTATTGCCCCTTCCCATTATTAATGTTATTAATATTTTACTGCATACAATTAATAGCCAATCCTTAAATCCATTATAGGATAGATCAAATCTGAAAAACAGTCAGGAGGATAACCTTATGGGCCTCCTCCTTAAGACAGGCTGTGAAAATTTCCAGGAGGTAAAGCCTTTCTATACAAGCCTGGGCTTAAAATGACTTACCGTTTACCCTGACATAAGTTTCTCTCCTTTAACTCCAAAACTCTGCCAGTTGTACTACTTCTTGTGCTATTAAGAATACTGCTAACAAAGTTATCTTTGTGGGTTTTTTCTCACCCAGTCTTAATGTAAATAATTTGAGAGAGATTTTTCATCTCTTCCAATGGTTAACCATCCTCATTGTAAATAAACATGAGTCTGAACATAAACAATTGGTCTCGTAGTTAACTCTGCTATGCATAAAGCCACTGTTACATGCCTTCTCTTTGTGCAACTACTGGGAAGTCAAGAAAAGATTAAAAATAATTTGAGTATGCATACATCAAACTAATTAATTAAGACTGGTCTATACTTAGCTTTTCTGGAACAGCTTTTTTAGGAGGAATTAAATTGCTTTTGTATACATACATAACTCATATAGACGATAAACAAACTAGAAAAAGAACATCCTCCACCTAGAACACAAATGTCCCGACTTGAAATTCTCCCAAAGTGAGTTTGCTAATTCATATCCTCTATCATTTCAGAACAGAATTTGGACCTCCTGGAGTAGCCTCTGACCTGCAGAAGGCAGGTTTTTTGAAACCTTAAGTATTTTCAACATTACTTTAGAGCATGACATGTACACCTTTGCCATTATTACATATTTAACTGACACCATATACAGAACATCACATCATCAAACCACTTTCATGGCAGTCCCCTGCTCACAACTTCAAGTTTGTGCCTGACTTCTCTATGGTGTAACAACAGGCTATCTATCATGATTCCTAAACTTTTACACAGAACTGCTAGCTTCCAGGAAGTTGTCAAATCCCATAGGCATAATCTATACTTCTTGTTCCTAGATGAACGCGTTAAGTTTTGCTTCTTCTGATTTCAAACTGACATGGGCAATCTCATTCTAGACTCAAATAAATTCCACCAATCTGTAACAGAAGTCTACGCCACTGCCATCCCTCTGACTTCAAATGGAAAACACTGTTGGTACAGGTGAGTTTCGTATCACAGAACTAACCAGTTTCTTTAGGTAGTCGGAGACAGTGCATAAATTGCTCACTACGGAAGCTACTCCTCACCATCAGCCAGACTTCCTCACTTGCATGAGCGTTCAGGTGCACAGAATACCTTTCAACACTAAACAAAATGAAACAGAAAGCTTTGGTGTAACTGAAGGTGAAATATCCAGTAAGCTGCCACTATTACTGAATACTCAGGAGCTGGGCACAGAGAGAGAAGGGGAAAAGAAAACACTTTTCATCACCTGAATATTTTGACACCGTATGGGAGTTTTCCTTGAAATTTGGCCCTGTTTGTGGTGAGCTGTTACATTTTTTCCTCTCAAAATTCCCTGGTTAAGGATCTCAGATCTTTTTCACACAAGTATACCTGAAGTTACTAAGCTCAATACCAAACTAAAAGGTAAAATTAAGGCCATTATATGAGCTCACAGAAAAGCCTCTTCCAGCTCTGAACTGAGGTGTTTGTAGACTGTTGCTTTAGACAAAATCGCCACAAACCCTGATTGTCTGTTCCCCTCCTATCAAATTATCAAACATGCGTGCTCTTAGGAATCTAATCTATGAGTTAAGTGTATTTAAAATTAAGCACAAAAAAGATTAGACTGGTATATAAAATTAATGCCTCACACTACGAGTGAGCAGAAAAGCTGGACAAAGGGGAACATGACATAAACACGAAGCAACACTCTTCCAGTTTGCAGGACTCCTGAATCAAAGAGTATGCAAAAAACCCTGTCTCTACTCTCCCCATCTACTTCAAAATCCTTTAATGTTTCAGTTCTTCTGGTCTAAGAAGAGACCACTAAAGGAGTTCAGTTCATCTCTTTTAAGATTATACTTGACTTCTACAACCAGGGGGGTGGGAGGGGGTGGGCAGATTCTCTTCTGTTAGTAAGCTAAAAACTTTACAAAGTTTCCTGACCCTACATCAAAGAAAAAAAAAAACCTGACTTGAAACTGATTATTCAGTTACAGTATCTGTTATGATTTTACATTCACATAATTTTGATTGCCCCTACAGGATCCTAAAACACTTAGTATCAGTGAACTGTGCACCAGCAAGGTAGTGGTTATTTTAAGAGTACTTAGACGCCATGTACATGGTTGTTCAATTAGAAGAAAATACATACTTTAATGGAAGCACACACAGAATGCAGTTTCTTAAGCTGGCAAGAATGTAATGAACAAAAAAGACTATAGGACCTTTAGCAAAATTTACATATGTAATTTGAGACCATTCATACACTGACTCACTACACCTCAGCTATATACTTCACAAATTTTTAAATTCATCATGGCTTAGATATGGGTCCCTTCTTGTACATTCCTTACCAGTTTTTTTCCTTGATAAGGTAAAAACAGCTGTTTCAGCAGCAAGAGAATCCGGATATGGTAGCTTCCCAATGCCTCCAGCATGGACTTGGCAGGAGAAAGGCCTATTTTCTGTGCAGGTATTGCTTGGAAGAGATCTATGGTAGCTGTGCTCAAGGCAGTTTTATGGAGAGGATGTGATCCTTGAGCCTACCCAAACTGGGTAAATGGGAAATTAACCAAGTATCACTTTGCTAAAGTAAGACACAACCTGTTACAGAGTACGTTTAAAGTGTTCCAAAGCATCTGAATGAACATTAGGTTATCTTCATTAGGTCTTCTATAGTATTTAGCAAATACTGACAGGTCATGCTGATTTTAGGGGGGAAAAAACATTACGTCTAATAATGAAATTTTACCAAATAAGCTTTTCTTAAACATCCCTGAAGCCAGGGCACAGAAGAGAACTACAACTATGGGTTTAAAGAGATCAAAAGCACACTTTCAACTATTTCAACAGTTTGCTCAAACACCAGGTAACAGAGTATGACAGTATTTAGAGACGACAACTGCACACACAAGAGTTAATTCCACCTTCTGTGCAACCTGTTCGTTACATCATAACACATATGCAAAGGAAAACAGTAAGAACTGAATGAACATTTCAGACTCCGGGAGCTTAAATCTTCTATCTGCTACTAGCAACACTAACTAAAATTAGAAAGCAAGCTCGAATTTTAAAATCTGAACCTTAAGAAAAGGAACTCCACGTAGTGCATCAGTCTTGCAGAAATCTAGTAGGATGAGAAAAGATGTTAAGATGAGGGCAAAGATTGACCATCGGACCACGAGCTTAGTCAGAAGAGGGAGTTAAGAAGAGGAATACAATAAAGCAACAGGACTTCTCACCACTTGATACTCTCTCCCCTGCCTCAATACCAAGGACAGAGACACTAGGATTTAGAAAAGTTTACCTGATGGAAAATGTGCATCTAACCTATACAAACCTGAACATGCACAAGACTAAATGAAAATGTAACATTCAAAACCTTAGTATGACCATAGTAGTATCAGCATTTACATCAGAATAACAAACTCACTCAAGAGAAAAACAAAAAAACCTCAAACCCATGATAATTCCCATACCCATAGGACCATTATTAACTATAGAAGTGTCATCAACATAGCCATATTTTCCTGTTTAGGTAATTCATTTCTCTGATGTATACTAGGGCATTTATTTAAAAGTATCTCTGCTCACACACTAATCTTTGTTGAGGCACTGCTTCAGCTAAGAAGGTCACACTTCCTGACATTTTAAATATGCCTTGTAAATGTTGATATGAGGTGCTTCAAATACATGGCTTTGTTCTTTTTTTTTAGGTCTCTTTTTGAAAAAAGAAAAAAAAGGAAACTATATTCATAATGATTTTTTTTTTTTTTTTAAATTATCTACAAAGTCTCAAAACGTCCCTAAGTTCCTATTTTTTATCTAAGAGAATCCAGAGGCTGGGGATGCAGCGTGTGTCCTATCTCCTTTCCTTTCAGGAAAATGCAGGGAAAACAAGTGTAGTTTTCCTTGGTTTGGTTGGAGGCCATCAAATCTAGGATGCCTGTAAAGCTATGCATGCTTTCTCTCTGAAACATAAGTTACCAAACATGTTCAGAAAGCTTCAGTCTGTCTTATTTTTGCAGTAAAGCACTTTATCTCAAATAACCAAAGTTATCTCTGCTCTGCTTTTCCAGCTGTCTCCTTTCAGGCTAGAATCTGAATTTCCAGTTAAAGAAAAATAAAAGCAGCACTCCCCTCAAAAAACACAAAACAAGAGGCCGCACAAATTAACACCTTTAAAAAAAAAATCTTTCACAAAGGATAAACAGATCTGATCTATTTCTTTATTCAGGCAGTTATGAATTAAAATGGACTTGTTAGCCAAATCTGCATTGCTATATTATTAACAGTGGTCCATTGTTGGGTTCTCAAAATTACAGCACTAAGGATGTGTTTTGCTCAAAAACAGGATTTTGAGATAATACAGGGGATGTTTAGTGTTGCATAAGAAGTGTCATTATATTCTGAAGGATTTTTTTTTTTCTTTTTTAGAGATGCATATGTCTGCTGACAGCTTTTAGTTTCTTAGATTTCGCAACAGACTTGGCAACAGCCGTAATGTGTTTACCCTAGAAACTTGGGAGCTAAACCAACTGTCAGAACACAGTATCACTTGATAACTTCAAGTACAAGTCTGTGTGCCAAAGAGCTGTTTACCTCCAAACAAAACCACTAACTGAAGTTATAACTTGCTAAGCAGAAAGGTATACTCTACTTGTTCACAGAATTAACATCACTTTAAGGCCCTTAGTTGCCACTTCTTTTTAAAGAGTTACTATATCCCTCTTATCGATTGCATATTTTAGAACTCAGATTAACTTAGCAAGGTTGTTTTTCCTTCAGAAAACTCGTACAGAACATCACTGCTCAACTGAAGTTTCCAGTTGTAATAATGAAAATGTACTATTTTCCACATTTATTCTTTGTAGGAACAGGATGGGAGAAAGATAAGATGAAAAGGAAGCAAAATAGATTCATTTTTGTGCATCAAAACACTAATTAGTAATTTAAATACCTTGTGACTTGATGCTTGAATGTTAAATCTCTTTGACGGCATTTTTCCCTAGGGAAAATTATTTAGTCAAGAGGAGAGCTCTTAACTCCAAATATGTGTTCATTTAAAACTACATTCATGCAAAACTCAAGGCAGTGTTAGAATTCTATTTATAAAAATAGCTATAAATGCCTGTTCATACCAGTTGAAGCCACACCCTCCCCCGAGATGCTTATGGACACTTTGCCATCTGTTTGTAAAGAAATCGATAATACAAAATATCTATTATTTTCATAAGTACTAGGAAAAAATCCTCTAACTCAAGTCTTCAACTGCTACATAATACAAACAACTCCCAGCTTTCCAAACTTCTGAATGGCATGAAGTCTGGGAAACAGAATGTAGCAGGGTATAAAACCTGTGAGGATTGCCACAACTTTAGTCATCTACTACCTCTCTTTGTTGTCAACACCAACACAAAACTGAAGAGAAAGCTTTTTGGGGCAACAGGAGGGAAGGAAGGAAATATAGCAAGTTTGCAGAAACAAGAAGCGGGAAGAGTTTAACATTAACTATTTTACATAAGAAAATCCAAAAAGGATTCAGGAAGACACCTGTGTTTACCGATGGTAAACAAATTTCTCTTCAGGGTGTGTTTGTGTGTGTACACTTACATTTAAAACAAAGGCATGAGCAAACTTTAGCTGTGGAAAGTCTACTGGCACCTACAGCTCTGAAGTTTAACCCTCAAAGCTAGATTTAGTAAACAAAAGCATCACATCAACCACAGAAACAAGTTTTATAATTGATGTTTAAAAATTTTCCCTTGCCCACGACTACTTTTCCTTAGCTAGGACATAAATTTCTGTGTTTATGGAGGCTATATAGTTACCCCATGTAATTTTCTAGACTGTAGCTGCCAGGCAGACAGTAAAAGAGAAAGATAGCAACCTGACATTTCTAATAAATAAATGCATGCATGCACACTTGCTCACTTTAACTGAGAAACAAACTCGGCAAGTATGTATCATAGCAAACATAACAAAATTTCATATTCAGAATCTACAGGTATCAATTCAGAACACATCTACTGCATCAAAAGAAACATGAGCATCTAAGCATTGCTACCTACTGCTTAAATACTACTACTAAATGGATACCATGCTAAAGTTTTAAGCACCTTCACTTCACAAAAATTAAAAAAAACCCACCCAAACAAAACCATTAAAAAACCCACCAACAACCCCCCCCACTTCACAATTACATTTCAGTGGATGTTTAAAGCAACTTAGGACTTGCACAGGACTTGGAAATATTGAATTATGTTAAAATGGTAGGCAGTTACACTAGAAAAGCCTCAGAGAGTAGTTAGTGAATGGAGACATCATGCAAAGAGTACTCTACAAATCATTCAGCCTGAAGACATTTCATAAAAATTCACAGAATAAGTTAACTTAGAGCAATAGTGTCACAATGAGACTACTACATTTAAAGACGACATGCATTTTAAGTTTTAGAGAAGTAACTCAAAGTTTGCTACATCTAGAAATACAAACAGTAACTTTACAGCCTGTCACCTTCGAAGGACAATTGCAGCTCGATAGCTAGCAAAACTCAAGACTATGAAACTGTCACCTCTGTTCTTATCACCGAATTTCAACCTGTTTACATAACTATTTCTACAGTTCTCTCCTACTTGCTGTGCTTAAGGCACAAATGGGGGAAACTGATTATACTAAGGAAATAAAGATCTGCAAAGACTGAAAATAACATATAACACACTTCAGCAGGGGTCTTCAGCAATAACAGCTATTGAATGCTATGCCTATCTTGGAAGGTATTGAGTGAGTAATTAAATGATCCTGAAGTTCGAAAAGGTTTAAGTTTCATTTTCCACTGAGACAGCAAAACTGAGAGGGAAGTGATAAGACCTTTGGCCTCCAAACCCGTATTTTCTTACTTTGAGTAGTATTTCAGTACTGACTTTTGTATTTCCACGTAGTGAACATCACAATTTTACTCACACCACGCCTGCCTGAGGCGTTTCTAGGGTTTTCAAATAAACCTAAACAGAAACCCTTCCACTTCTTATCTCTGGCAGCAAAAAAAATGATACTAGCAACACAACTAAGTTCACGCTGGAGCAGCTCGGCGGCAGCCCCGACCTTCCGCCGGCTTCGCGCAGACTGGCGGCGGCCCGAGCGTC
>NW_009186747.1:0-26674 GCF_000690835.1 Fulmarus glacialis
GATTCTATGATTCTATAATATGTGTTTGGAAAGATGCAACAAAGAATGCAATCTTTCAGTCTCCTTTACACATGTCAGTATATTTAACTATGTTAAGCTAAATTTGCAATGCAAAAAACTTGTCAGGTATTCTCTTTCTAAGCCATTTCTATTGGTTGCCTTTCTAAAATACTTTTTAAAAATGTTTATGTCCCTCCCTCCCTCCCTCCAAGTGTTCCAACTCCACTATAAAAATTAGATGTTGTTTCACAGACAAAAGATCCTAGTCAAAATAACTTCAAATACTTCTGGAAGAAGCACTTGAAGAGGCCTAAGCAATTCAGTGCCAAACCTCCTCCTACTTCCATGTTCGGTGGGGGAGCTGGCTAGACACACCAGGGTTACAGCCGTGTGACACTACTCCACAAGAACTCCATTGTGAAGACCCTTTTAGGATTACTTAGCATTACTCTATCAGTTTGCAAATCAGGCTCTTCTTAAATGGAAAACTTGGGGGGGCGGGGGGGGAGTCCATAAAATTAGCATGTGCTGAATAATTGTTTCTCTGTTAGCTGATGAACTCCTGCAACTCTTCCATGGATACCTCTTAGATTATTTTATAGATCTGTTGCTAAAAGCAAAACCTCCACAAACAGATTTAGGTTGGTAACACAAGAGAGTAAAGCACAAAGCTTAAGAGAACCAGATGCAATTTCATCTTTAAAATGTTTCAATTGACTTTATGGATTTTAGAATTTACTATGTGATTTTATTGCACAGCAACAAGGACTACACGTGAAGGAAGAACCATTTCATAAAAGGCTGAATATATCCTTTGAAACTGTTTCCACGTTGTCTTCTGTTTAGAAGAGTTTAGAAAAAAAGGCAGATCACTATATGGAGATAGATTTCATGGCAAGTAGCTCTAATGATTCAGTACTGAGAAAGTCAAAGACGTGTTATGTTCAAAGGCCTCCCCACACTTAAGCTCCGTTTAAAGCTTTTGTAGAAACTACTTTAGCACATGCGAACACCCTCTAAAAGGTCTCCTAGCAGGTAAATTATGTTGGCTGTATGCTCTTGAGTACAGCTAACTATACCATAGGATTGCAGAACTGGTATACAGCCTATACCATAGGACTGCAGAACCAGGGCTGGTATATAACTTTCACATATGTAAACCATTTCACCTTCCACACAAGGGTACAGCTAGGGCTTTCCTTTGGTAACATGGATTTTGGCCAGTGTAATGTTTACAGAACCAAGCATTTGAGAAGTTTTATTACTGAGTATATTCCCAGAAGGAGGGGAAACGTTAAACCATGCCTTATGCTAGAGCAGACATGAAGCTAAAACACCTAACTGTTTTAGCTTCCTGACATTTATTAGGCTGGCTTTATAAAACCAGGCCAAAGAACAGATAAAAGTGGTTGGACCCATTCTTTCAACAACATATTTGTAAGCAACAGCTTTTCACGATGATTTTTTTCCAAACAATCCACCAACTAACAAAATTTATCATCATCATCAGCTTGCAGGTGTATGCATAACTAGGAGAAAACCAATTCACAGATCACAAAACAGAGAACGCAAAATTCACAGAGACAAGACTTGAAATTTGCAGATCTATACAGAAGTCTCCACCACTCGCACTGCTGACTGATAGCTGCAACACCCGTGGCCCCCCTGCTCTCCTCATGAAGCATCAGACCACACACTGCCTTCAGTCCCGACACAGAAATACAAGGTGTCAGACATGAGGAATTAGGAAAGGAGAAGGTGTTTTTTCTTTTTTCCACAAAATAGCATGTAGAAAAAGTGACTATAGCCATCTTTCATGCAGAAAGCTCCTGCTCCAAAGCATGGGGCCTCTTAATATAAAAGTTTACTAAAATGTATCTTCCTTTTTTTAAAAAAAAAAAAACACATTATGAAAAAAACATTCTCTCAAAATTCAATACACGGTTCTGACTAAAACCTTGCAAGATTTTTCAATTTCAGACAGGCAACCATTATGGAAAATAGCAGCACACCAAAGCACACCAAAAGATGGCAATGTTGCAATCATCCAAAAACAGTAACGGGAAGCAAACGTCTAGCTCTTGGTCTGTACTGGAAAACACTCAAGAACAACCTACAGCTTCAGCTCTGTAATAATTCATTTGGTACTTACTGTCAACAGGACCACATTCTTGATCCTATTGAAGTCAGTGGCATAACTCCCAATCACTGCTTTTCATATAGCTCTCTGGCCCCAGTTTAGCTTGGGGATGTTTGTTTAATAAAAGGTTTGAATGTTTCAAATGTACCTATTATTATCAATCAATAGGACATATTTATATTTCTCCTAAATGCAACATTTGGTAGTAATTACATAAAATACGAATAATTTACCCCATATATCCATTCAGGAGCTAAATGGTTTTCCCTGGAAACACCAGCTTTATTGTGTTGTGGGGTAGAGAAGAAAGCCTTAAAATATTAGCTTCTGGATTGAATTTAGACACTTTCTGAAATAAAATCTCATCGCCCTTACTGAATTTAGTAATCGATCCAGACACTTTTCTTGAAACCTGGTTTTCTCCTGCCCCAGACAGAGATAACAAGAGTCCTGAATCATCCATTAATTTCTTCATTTTTCACACATTTAAACTAAAATCTTGTAACAGTTTAGCTCTGACGCCAAGGGGAAATGACCACACAAATCTGATTGATTGTCAAAGGAAAAAACATCACTTTAACTTGACAGTCTTTTCCAAGACCAAAGTCTTTCCTTCAAAGGCTTTAATAAAGGTCATCGGTTTCATTTAGAAATAGAAGGAATGTTTTTAATTTAAACTCTTAATTAAACAATGACAGAGTGTTTCCACTAATAATGCAGGAAAAAATTCCTATCAGGCTGTCTTCAGCATATGAATTAACATCTCTCTTTCGATGAATCAAAGTTAGGTATTTATTTTGATATTGATAGTAACCAAGAAAAAAAGATCAAAAAATACACTGGGGGTGGGGGGGAAGTATTTTGCTTTACTATACAAGCACAACAATAAATGAGTTCCTTATCCAAATTAAAGTGTCCAGCCACACTGCAACTTAAATAAATAATATTACTGGAAACAAGAGTGTAGAATTTGGAGAGGATGAACATATTATATGCATAAGGTGGTCCTTCGTGCACACATACCAGCTGCAGGGCATCGCCAGCCGCAGCATGGATTCCAACCCATTGTTAGCTGGGCAGGACTAAGTATCCCCATCAGTATGGGCCATTCATAAGGTCTGTAGATTGACTAAACTTCTGCACTTTTCAAATAACAAGAAAGATTGCATGCCTGAAGGTTTTCTTTCACCCTTAACATCTTGTGTCTAATATGCTGCTGTTCTGCATGGTTACACAACACAAACACAGAATTTCACTAACGAGATCCCATACATGGGTAGAAGCTGTACCGTGCTTAGGGTACTGTAGGTACACCAAGAAATTAAAAGAATTTGTATTTCTTGCCCTGTTCCTAATAATAAATCTGCTTTGTACCTCTTTTAAAAGCAGTCTCAGCACACAGCTTACATTATTCTTTTAATGCCACTGGCCCCATGGCTTGAAATCTTTATCTGCATCACTACTCTCAAACATATTACTGACATTTAATACTTATGGGAGAGGGAAAAGTCACGACCTCTTCCTTCAGGAAGCTGTTCATCACCGGATTTTATCCAAGGGGAATGTTAATGATGATACAAAAGAGTGGTTAACCATTTTTCATAAATATAAAAGGCATCTCCTGTTAATGATATGTTTCCGCCTTACCGTGGGAAATACACTAAGAGGTGACATATTAACCTTGGTTTGTTTGTATGAAATCTTATCTTCACATATGGACAAAACAGCTCCAAAATTATTCTACCTGACAGCTGACGGACTGTTCCAATTTGTCCACTCAAGACAAAGGTAAGATTTAAACTGATTACGTGGGGGATTGGACCAGGCCCCTGTGCATGGATTGCACTGCGCAAACATACTCCACACACCAGCACTAAGAGAAACTATTGGGAAGAGCACATAAATAGTGCTGTAGTCCCTCTGCCTTGCCCAGTATCTACAGCTTACCTTGATTAGGGTGCCAGAGGACACATCTCTGCCTATTCTCTTTAGATCCTAACAGATATAGGCAATGGCCTCTGCCTCCCTCAAAATAACCTTCCTGAGGATGCGCAACTTTGTTGGCTTTTTTGACCACTGCACACTAATACGATGATTTCAGGGAACTGTAAATGATAGATCAAAGACCTCTTTCCTGAGTTTTAACTGCCAGCTCCAAGTCCAAGATCATGCAGGGATGTTCCCTCCACAATGCATTACCTGCACTGGTTACACTGAAGTTTATCTACCCTTTTTGTCCACTTACAGAGTTCCTCCCTATGTGCTCTAAGAGTCAATGAACTCAAGGCAGTGTTGTCGTAACACAGACACATTAATATCTGGTAACTGAATGGTAAAAATGGATAAAGGAAAATCCAAGGGGTTGTTCTGGATAAAAATGAGAATTTTGTTCAGAGTGATAATAGGCAATTATTGTTTGTTTTTTTTTTTTAATTCAGATTGCTAAACTAGGAATTTAAATAAAATACAGTCATTCCTTTCATGTAGTACGTAACTAGGACTTGCAGTTGAAGGAATAAATTAGGTTTTTTATGTCTAGAAGACTTAGAAACCATAAAAATCAGTTATTTCTTTCCTTCTATGGAATTTCAGGAGTGACATAGTGGCATTAGCCTAGAGAGGGCGAGACAAGCCATCTGTTACTATTACACTCTTTATTTGGCTCGTGTTGGGAAAACTACAGTTCCCTTTTGCAAACTTCATGGAGTTGTGTTTAAAAAAGAACGCTAGCACCGACTCCACAGCTGCTTACACAGTGAGTACCTACAGGTAGCTTAATTGCTAAGTCCTGACTTTGGCCACACTTCTGCACCACTAAGTTAGCTTGGGCAGCAGTTCATACACAGCACAACTAAGACCAAGCAGGGTCAAATACAGGTCCCATGATATAGCTCCCCAGAAGCAATAAATAAATAAAGCATGAAGAACATGACCTACGGTGTATTAGAATCATAGAATCATTGAATCATTAAGGTTGGAAAAGATCTCTAAGATCATCGAGTCCAACTGCCAACCCAACACCACCATACCCACTAAACCATGTCCCTAAGCGCCTCATCTACACGTCTTTTAAATACTTCCAGGGATGGTGACTCCACCACTTCCCTGGGCAGCCTGTTCCAAGGCCTGACCACTCTTTCAGTAAAGAAATTTTTCCTAATGTCCAGTCTAAACCTCCCTTGGCGCAACTTGAGGCCATTTCCTCTCATCCTATTGCTAGTTAGATTTAGCAGCATTTTATAGCTCCACCTCTACGGCACCTATGCAGTTGGAAAGGTAGAGCCATTCTGCTAGTGAAAGGAGCCAGCAGAGCTGCAGGGGTTTTTCACTCCCTAAGGGAGGATTCCTCTCGTCTGCTGTTCTCTTAAGACAGTAAGCCTGCTCTCTCACACCCACCACACTGAAGCACAGAGCAGAGCCACAGAAGACACTCAATATCGAGATTTTTTCCAAAGAATTTTAAAAGAAAGGTATTTTGATCCATTTTGGAGATCTCTTGGTCTCTCTCCAGCACTTTCCTTTTGCTATCCAAGTCTGATTAATAGCAAGCTGCTCTTTGAGTCATGTGTAATAAAAAATAGACCAAACCACAATCTCCTCCTTTGCCATACTGGAAATGAATTAATTTTGCTCAACTTCAAAGCAATCAGCAATTTTTTGGGTGTTAAATGAAGTTGAGTCCTTATTTACCAATGGAGCTGTTCACACAAATGAAGACAGAGTCACCAAACATAGACTGCAGCTGGAGAGCACAAGGGTGTCCAGAGAGAGGGAGGGAGCTTGGACGAAGCACTGAAAGTAACTGCAAGGAGGAAGAACTCAGATGACCTGGAGTGAAGGCTTCACAGTTTACAGTGCAACACATAGTACATTGTGTTAGCAAACAGCTAAGCCCTATATTTTAAAAACGCTTCTGTCTTTAATTTGCAGCAAGATTTTTATCAAAAAATATAAATCATCAGATAAGAATGATTAATCACAGCAGGTACAAAAAGGACAGGATTAAACAAATACATATGTATGTATCCAAAGTTAACACCCATGCATGGTAGACTAACATATTAACACAAAATAACTCTCATAAATTCACAAGATGTTCTTTGTGCAAGGCACTGCAGAACAACCGAATATTGAGCAATTCCATATGGAACAGATTTTCAGGAGAACATCGTGAAAGGTGCGTCTGCCAAAAATTCATTCCATAAGTGAGAAGTACTTTTGCCTACTGCTGATTTCATCATTCCATTAGGACTCAGGATCAGAAGATTTAGCAATAGTCTGTGACATGCCACCTTCCTCAGAAGTGATTCAGTTTTACCGTGCATCTAAATCCACATTCTGCACAGGAGACAGAATTCACTGTAAAGAATCACACTCATTCAGTTACTGAGGTTGAGTATTAATTTTCTGAGGCTGAAGAATAGAACACAGCAAATACTGTTCATGCATTTCTAATCTTTAGTCAAGCTCTCATTTATCAGTATTACTCCCTTTGAATTTGCTAGTATTTCTCAAAGTGGAGCCAGTCCCACTGGATCTCTTATTTGGCCCTTGAGTCTTGCTGGTACTGCCACTGACTACCTTGGCAAGCATGTCTCTGATACTGTGGCTATGACCACTGCATACATTAACACAGTAGAAGAATAATGCAACATATGTTTTGACAAAACAGTTGTGAATAAGAGGAATCTGCTACTTATTATGCAATAAACACCATAATTAAAACCAGATATGCGTGTGTCCTTTACCCATTTTAATTAGCAAACTGAGAAATATGCAGGAGGTCAGAAACAAGACAGACACTGACGAGGAGTTTTCTTATCACTTACTGTAAAATAAACAGACGTGCACGTTGCCACATTTGACAATTTTTTCACGTACAAAACAAGACATGGCAAGATTGTACTCCTACCTGCCTCAAACGTATTTCTTCAAAGCATTAAGTAAAATAGATGAGCATATTGTTGATATTGAGGTAGGATATGAAGTTCAGTTTGACCAAAACACCAACAACTGATCACAAGGCAACTTGGGACAAGATTTTCATTAAACAACCCACATTTGCAATGCTTCACATTTTACCAAAAGGACAAATTAGTTATTGGTTTTGTGCTTTCACCACTCCAGTAAATTGAAATAGAAAACCACCCTTGTCTCTCCCTCTCCTGCATGATATCATATCTTGCTCACTTAATTTCACAGTTATAACAAAAAGTGACAAGAGAAGTGCCAGACCTTGTGCTTCATTTTGTTCACAGGCCATTTACGTACATGCTTTGTAAGAGATGGCCATATGGGTATCTGCAGTTCTGTTTTCAGTTTTCACAGTCCTCACTGATGAGCAACATTACATAAAAAGCTGCTCACCCAAAGTCAACTGTGTGCCAGCAACAAAGGAAGAACTTGAAGGTGTTAGACAAGTGACATTCCTCTTTATTAGTGTAATTGAAGAGGTCTTTTTGCATTATCTAATCTGAACCTTTAATTTGGGGAGGAATAGTCAAAGCCAGTAACTTCAGTCCCTTATTGTTCATCTGAAGTCATTAATAGAACACAGACTTTACACTAAGCAATGAAAAATAAGCTTTAACGGACATTTCAATAGCATTTCTCTATTAACATTTAGCAGTGTTGAGAAAAGAGCATCGTTTCTCTGTTAGCCACATGAAGGCTCCAAGGGTTAATGGTCCTCCAGATGGCTGACTATTGAGTTGGAATTTTTAGATAAAAGCCTTCAAATTTTACCTTAGAATACAAGAAAAGCATTGCACTTTACATCTTTTCATGTGTGCAAATAAGCGTGTAACAATAAGAAATTAATTGCTTCATTTCAAGTCAAAGTTAACCACTCACTCTGTAGAATCAACACTGCCTACTCCAGGAGGCAGCAATGAGGCGAGGTCCTTAAGCAGAACGTTAGTTATTCTACAGCTTGCTACCACATGGCTTCTAACACCCAAAGCATACAAAAGAGCCAAATATCTCCAAAGAGCCAGAAGACTTACCCAAATCTGACATCAAAGTTAGAAACAAAAACCCTTCCTTTAAACTCCTACTTAGTT
The DNA here is from genome assembly GCF_000690835.1 of Fulmarus glacialis. Classification (NCBI taxonomy): domain Eukaryota; kingdom Metazoa; phylum Chordata; class Aves; order Procellariiformes; family Procellariidae; genus Fulmarus; species Fulmarus glacialis. The sequence continues at coordinate 8,203 of NW_009186747.1, forward strand.
TTTGTAGCTTTTCCTCCTGAGAGGCTTTTAGTAATAATCTGAACTTTTATACATCATTTATTTTACATGGACTTAGAATTTTGCTGGTCTAGGTAAAGGAAACTGGGTTTCCTAGTAACATTGCATTGTCTAAGAATGCTTGGAAGGAAAATCAAAAGGACAATAAATAAAAATAAGGTTAAAATATCTGTGATCCCATATACATACTCAGCTATCCAGATCTTACTCAATCCAAGTTTCACAATATATAAAGGTGTAAGAGAAAGTACAGAGAGATCCCAAGTTCTCTAGCCACTCTCAGACAAAGACTAATTAAGGATGGCATCTCATCTTCACAGATGAGCCAAATTAAATTACAAAAAATAAAAAAAAAAATCACAATGTCTATTTCCTCATTAATAGGAAAGCATACAAACAATATACAGTTCTCTGGTAGAAACTGCATTTAAGAAGTATATGTATATGCCCACCATAATCTCCTTCAAATCCATTCCTATAAGTGGCTACAACATTATCTTCATTTTAGTTCTGCCTCCCTTGTTTTCCCACTCTCCCTGCCAGTGTTAGACACCCTTTTTTCTCTCACTAACACTGAGCTAAGTGTGAGCTCCCCAAGGCAAGGCTAATGGCAGTGGACCACTTTGCCTTACTAATGAAGGGCAGAGCCCTTTCTCTGCAGTTTTAAAGGTCTTGACAGAACAGGTTGACATTGAGAGATTTCTGGCTGGAGGTTACAAGGGCTGTGAAGCAGACTTAACAAAGACAATACATAGCAGTTAATCAAGACCAACATTTCTGCCAGCTGCTTTAATTTCAGCATTCTCAGCACATCATCAGATACTACGTGATCTAGCTCCATCTGCAACATCCAGAAAGCCCAGGTTGCAAGGTGCTCAATACTGAAGCTGTACCCAGCCACATTTATAACCCCCCAGTTTACTAATGAGCCAAAAGACACTAAAACCAAACAAATTACCATACCAGGAAAAAGAAACCTACCTAACTGGGTTCTATCACCTCTTCCCACTTCAGCCTCCACCTCCAGTGTTCGGCATTTTTCACACGTGGGGCAGGTAGAAGCTAACAGCACTCACAACACCTGATTAACCCCAGGTGGGCTGTCATTATTTCAAAGCTGTTTCCAATATTCAAATATTTTTAATCATCTGCTGTCCCCATCAATTACAATCACTGTGAGTGCCTTGAAGCCCTTTTCAAATTGATAATGCCTTTCCAAGATCAACTTTGAAACCCACGTTAGAGCAAGTGTGCAGAAGTTAGCCAAATGTAACACACTAACCCTGATTTGGGGGGTTTAGAAGACAGTTACGAAGTTGCAAATACAAACATCTGCTAGCCAACTTGATGCAAAGTGAATCCAATTCTATATTCCTATATGCTTTAGAGAACTCTTACATTTCTCTTACATTTGTTTTTAACTGGGAACATCCATATTAACCTTGAAAAACACTGTATGCTCCAATCTCTCAAAGGCAGATAGGGCTTCTAAAGATATGAAAAGACAATTAGAATAACAAAATATACTTAAGCATCAGTTTCCACCCTTGTGGGCTCTACAATAAGACAACTGGCGGAAGCAAGTTACACATCTTAAGCTGCAGGCATCAAAATTAATTATTTTACACCAAAGCACGCCTCAAAAGGGACGACTGTAATTAGGATAATAAGCATTAGTGCACATTGTGAATTTTATGTGAGGTTTTTTTAAGTTTATAAATCCCTTTTGTACATAATTGTTTTGTTATTGTTATTTGAAATAAAAACACAAACCAGAAACTTAAAATCTTATTAAAATACATGCAGTTAAACACGGACTAATGTGTATATAATCCTCTCACAATTTCAGACTTTATGGACAATATCTATCATTCTAAGTCTTTAAGTATATTAATTGCATGGATTTTAAGTATCATTAACATTCATTCAATATTGTTATTCCAGAAAGCTTCCAGCTAGGATTAGGACTTTTTGGAAACAAAATTTAATTTGCAGGGAAGATAATCATAACATTTTAATCTATCTCAATATATTAAAAATGAAAGGAAATTATCAGCTAATATTGTTTTTAAACACTGGAGACCTGGCCCACGGCTTACAGAAATTAAAACCTATCCCTCCATTGATGGCAGACTATAGACCAGGCTATAAGTAAACTGGGGCCCCAGCCGAGGTATAGTTCACTATGTACTATACATTTACTGCTGCATGGGAGGTGTGAGTTAATGCACCTTTTCATACTCTCACCATCTCGTCTGAGGCCCCTGTGAGAGGGAGCAGATGCTGAGATGGAAGCAGACGGTGCATTGATTGCTTCTTTTAGGATTAGCATTAAAGTGTGTAATGTATAACATTTAACCCCCACTCTCACAAAACACCCTCTGCTCCTGCACCTTTCCATCAGCCACTAGCACACTGCACAACGATAGAAAAGAAGGATTTTGCCTTAAGCCAACAGAACATTTATAATAATTTGACTTTGTAGGAACAGCATAGATTAATCTTGCTCCTGTTTTTTAATGTGGTAGTTGTTTGCTTTTGAAAGTGCTACAAGGCAACATTAGGTCGCTGGTGCCAGATACCATATTTATAATTACATTTCAGAGTCAATTTATAAAACAATTTGTTAATATATAAAAATCGTTGCTGGTAAGAGGAAAATCTTTGAAGGGCAGTTCTGCATATAGTCACTTTCTCTGAAATTTAGATTTGTTAACCCCAGGCTCCAAGCAATTTTTTCCAATTAATTACTGCTTTCCTCCTTAATTTTCTCCAAAATTTTGGTTGTCACAATATGTACAATTTCCTCCCTCAGATTATTTCATAGCATTACAATTAGCTTTCAAACAGCTATCATTTTCCACTCAACTTGCTATGTTTTAGAAGTGAACAAAACAATTTTCTCCTACTTTCAGATCTGTTGTAAAGCCTAATTAACATCTGTAAAGTACTCCCATACCTTAGATTTAAAGTAAGAGCAGGGAAAAAGTTATAACTGCCCATGAATTTCTTCAGGAAGAATGGGGGAGGAGTCTTCTACAAATTCCTTTCCACTATTCCCTTTTAATAGAAACACTGTACATTATATGGCATAAAATTTGACAAAAAGAATCAGATTTTGTTGCTAAGAACTATGACATGTATTCATTGAAACATCCCCTTTAGAGAGGGGACACGCATGCTGCAAGTGTTGCCTGAAAGAAGAAAGGAAAAGTCCACCGAGAGTTTAATTTGCCACTTACCATCGCTGAAATAATGGCTGATAACACAGATCACACTAACTAATCACCCTGTTAACATCTCGTTCCACATTAGTTTACACGATTCCTATCTGTGAGCTGTTGCTGTATACATCTTGGTTGTTTATACATATTACAGATATGCCCTTCAGGACGTAAGGATTTATGTGATCCAAAACTAAAGGAAACCTTTTTGTTAATGTCAGTGGGCTTTGGGTAAGACCTCTGAGCCCCAGACAAGGACAGAAGATGCACCTTAGCTGTCTTGAGCCAGCAGCTACCAAGTCCTCATCTACAAAATTGAAAAGGAAAACCTCACAAAGTTGAAGTTTCATAATCATGTAATCTAGGGATGCAAAACCAACCTCAACAAATTTATGGGCAGCAAAACTAGAGCATTTTAATTAACTAACAGAAGTTTTAAACTTTTTTTTCTAAAGTAAAAAAGAGAACAGTCTGTGAAGACCCTCAGAAGACACATTTCATTCCATGTGTACGTGAGGGGAGACAGGGAGGGGAAGCAAACAAAGCATTAGTGATTATATGACACTTATCAATGTGAGAGAATACAAGGAAGATAAACTTAACTGTGTAAATTTTAGTCAGCAAAACAAGCATGTTTAGATTTGTCCAAAACGAAAGGAGGGGACCAGTTGCAGTAGTGTCTGGCTTATGGCAAGCCTCACATCGTAAATGCTTTGGATGAATATCTGCTGACCAAACCCTGACTTTTTCAGGACTTTCCAGTAATCATTATAGAGCAGACTTGCTTAGAAACAAAGTTTAATGTATTAATTTTGGTCTACTTTAGAATCTGTTTGTAGCCTACGTAAGGGATCCAGGCATACCAAAGAATAGCTGAATATTGTAGTCCACACTCTCCTGCCTACCTGAATGTGGATGACTGCCATTACCACAAAGAGAAAAGCAAGCTCTAAAACAGATGAGAGGCTTAAAACAGCAGGATGCAACTCCTGGACCTATCAAAATTGCTGATAAATTTTAGAAAGCAGAATAGGGCAGCAATTGAAGGAATAGTAACACTACTATAGCAGCAATGCTTATATTTCATTCTAAACAGGTGGTGACCGACCTCAGCACACACAGACTACATTTGTCATTACAACTTTATACAGCTCCTATATTCAAACAGAGAGTACAAACCCATGAACACTGGCCAAGGCCTCTCTTCTAAACTCTAAATACAAACCAGAGGTAGGTAGGGGAGAAAGATGCTACTGTATAAAGCATTTTACAACACAAATCATCAGTACAGCAAAACCCCGAGGCATTTACAAAGGAATACAATTAGTCTGTGTAAAAAAATATACAATCCAGCTGCCTCTGATAGCAGGGTCTGGCCTTGATAGTAAGTTGTACTTCCTACATTCCTACCTCCCAAGACCTCAGTCACCTGGTTACCACTACACAGGTAGAGTGTAAGCTGCCTGAAAAAGCTGATAGAAAATGCGTTTTCCTACCACCTACCTACTGCATTCTCAGGACTCCTGACAAGTTATCAGTACTTTCCCTGACACTCTCTTTCAAAGACACATCAATTTGCTCCCTCTCCTAGAAAATTGGCTTTTGCCACTCCTTCTTGGGCTACCTTTTGGAAACACAAGTGCAATTTATGTACTAGCTGCATTTTAAGTTTCCAGGCACATAATGGTTCTAATGCAATTACTTCTAAAAAACACCACAGCAGTGACCACACACATTTCATTGATTTCTGCATTTCTTATCTGGATCACCACACCATTTTTTTTCCCAAGTGCTTGTGTACCATTTGAATGTTTTTCTTATATCAATTGTATTTAAGGAAGGAGTTTCATTACATTTCGAAGGTCAGCCTCAAGTGTTAATAAGCTGCTGAGGGGGCAGTTTTCCACACACACTACAAGCAGTATCAAACCTTTTTTGAAGCCAGATACATGTTTACATTTCCTCCAGCCACCTACACTTTTAAAACTTTTTTATTTATTTATTTATTCCCCCACTCTACAATTGGCATTTCATACACTCACCTTTTATAAAGCCTGTTTCTTTACAGTTGCTTGACCTTTAAGTCATTGCTTCTCTCCATCACCCAAGTTTTGCAGCTGTAGCTCCTCATCATCCAGCTGGAGTTCAGCCCATTCAAGCCCCCATGAGTTGGAGAATTTAAAGAGGTCCTCGCCTTTTTCTGCAGCTGACAACAGTTACTTTCTTTAATGAATCCTAGTTATGACTGTTTTCTACTTCCTCTTATTTTCACTATCAGAATAGGCCCTCACAAGTTCCTCTTGTTTTCCTTTCCATTTATTTTCTCCTAAAGCAAGGCACATGAATGCACCTTGGTGAGCTTATTGCAACTTAGGACCCTCTCCCACCTTTCCACAGCTACATCAGCTACTTCCTTGGGGTCCTACCATTTCCATTCCTTTTTCCACAAAATAACATGAACCAATTTGCTTTGCTACATTTAAGCATTCAGAACACACTGTTTAATCACTTTCAAAAGAAAGCCATCTCATCCAGCCATTCCATCAGCTGGGACTCTTCCTGCTGCGTGACAAGGCTCACCATACCTCATGTATGCTCCAGCCCTTGCTAACTAATGACAGAATTTGAGCATTCAGCTCCCCTAGACGGGAGTTTCAGTAGTCAGATTCAAACGTCAGAGAAGTCCTATCCATGACTCTTACAAACTGTTAGCTGTTGTTATCTACATAGTCATGGGGTTGGAAGAGTGAGCCTGCCCTCTCCAGGTGCATGGTGTTGACTCTCTCTTGGTATCATCCTCCAAATCCTTCCTGTAACCTTTATGCATTTCAAACATTTTTGTTCCCCAGTTGCTATCTCTCTGTCCTCTCATTGTATTTGAGCAGAACTGGCTTATTCTTCTGGATTTGTAAGCCTTTGTTCAGCTTGTGAAAAGCTTCAAACAAAAGCTGCCATGTGAATTGCCTTTTGGATGTGATAATTGAGCTACCTCAGTTCTTTGTTCAAACTTACCCCACTGGGTTAACATGTTCTAGCATGATATATCTCTAATCCAAATAGTTGCCAGCAAACTGGTAAGGTGGGGCACATTAAAAAAAAAAACAAACACCACCCCCCTCCCCCCCCCCCAAAAAACCAAACCACTACAGGAACCTCCCACATTCTCCATAAAGCAGCATGTAAAATGGACAAAAGCAAACAAAAAAACCAGTGAGCTCCAGTCAGTAACTACAGGCATCCCAGAGAAAACACAGAATAGCGTGAAATACATCAGGTAGTGGTTCACACCTTTTTTCCAGAGAGTCATGCCATAATAAAAAGGAACATGGAGTATTCATGTTCATATAACCTTTGCATTTAAAGACATGAGAATTGCACATTGATAGAATCTAGGTGTCTGAACAGGCAGATATTCTTTCTAGAAATGGTTTTTCTCATGAGTTCTTTTTCCATTTGTATTTTATTCTTGACCAACTTCAGCACTTTTTTAATAAAATAACATTTTAAATAAAATCCTGTTGTTATTTGTTTCTGCCATTTTTTTCTACTAAATTCAGTTTTTCCTCATCGGCATTTCAATTCTGATTTACAACTTACAGTAGTAAGGCCAATTAAATCTCATTGTATCACTTTCACTTAACCTAAACAGAATTAAGAGCTTCCCTCAAAGCAGATTGGTTTCTTCTAAGCCATATTTTAGGTGATACAAGAATGTTAAAAAAAAAAACAAAAAACAAAAACAAACCAACCCCCCCCCCCCGAAAACCAAACCCCACAAACAAACAAACCAAAAAAACCCCCCAAAAATAACAACAAAACCAAACACACACACACACCCCCCAAACCAACAAAAAACCCCAAGTTACAGATCAGAAAATGTCATTCAAATGCATTTGCAAGCACCAGCTATTTTAACAAAAGTGTCCCAAGAAAGGCTCAGAATGAATCTTGGAGATACTGGGGATAGAACATTGTAAGTGTTGGTGAGATTTCAGCAAAGTAAAACAGAAAAATGGCCAAGGAGAGAAAAAATAATAATAGTTTCTGATTTGCAGAGCCTCCTAATCAGGACTGTCTGTTCTGTCTCCGTGAAGGCATCCTAAACTCTTACTGCAAGTTCCTATTATTAACATCCTACAGCACTTAGCTGAACTCTTATTTTTACTATGAGTTTCCCCACTACTGACAAGCTATAGACACATATCACTAAAAACAGGGAAAAACATGCTAAACAGGACTTTAGTCCTCTTATTTTGCTCACCTTATCTCTGTGATCTGCCTATAGCAGAGAGAGCATATCTCCAAGAAGGCACATTGCCACTCAGCTGAAACAACCCAAGCCATTTTCTTTTTATTTACCCTAATTTAATACATCTGGGGGCAATCCAAAGACACTTGACACTGGTATTTGGGTACCAATTTTCAACCTGATCAGCCCTATATTAGGTTTTGGGATTCATCTACTCTCTTTTTCCAGAAATAATACAGATGGAAATGATGACGACTTCAAAAACTTGTGTTAGAGTCAGAGACCTTAATGCTGCTTTAAGATACTGGGGTACTGTAAGAATAAAATAAAAGAAAGCCAAGAGGCTTTTTTAATTGGGAATGCATGGAAGCAGGCAAAATATCTGCTTGTGAATTGATGTTCTTCCTTCTCTTTCATTTCCTGATTATTGCAACCTTTTCTACAAGGCTAATGTTCTTCTGAAATACCTCTTAAAAACAAACACACCAACCCTATGCTTTTACTTTCTTCAGAGCACACAAGCAGGAAAGGTCCCAAAACAATGTGCAGAGGCAGACAAATCCTGTAAGACTTCCCTAAGTGAAGAAAGAGTTGGAAGTGCTGAGGCAGCAAAATCATGAGGAAGAAAAAGCAGACACACACAGTTAACAGAAGGGGAGAGGAAAAGGCAACAAAAGAGATGGGACGTGAAAACTGGTAAAAGGTGGAATATCCTTTACAAAAGACAAAGTAGTATGCTGGTTACAGAAGGCCTCCTATCAAGCTGCCTGTGGATGAAAGTTTGAGGAACATGCAGCCAGGTCCTGCTTTGCCTCAGGGCATCCTGCCCAAGGGTAACGTGGTCCTAATGTCCAGAGGCTGACCTCTACGAGACTCTGAAGTAACCTACAACCAGCACTGACCATTCCTGTTTCATCCTCGTTTCAGACACAGCATAAAGAACTGGAAGTTCTTTTCCCACCTATGAAAATCTCTCCTTGGATGCTATTGGTAGTCTGGTACACAGATACAGACTCACACCCTAAATTGCAACACAACTGACACAGTTTGACCCAAGATTTTCATTGTTTGAAACCCGTTGTACACATACTATTTGGTGAGCAACAAATGTTCCTCTTCCCGTCCCTGTGAATTTGTTCAATTCTGGATTCTCAGAAGTGTCAAAGCTTGCAGTGAAAAGTGAGACCTGCCATATGTACCAGATAGCTGCTCTTCTGCCAGCTCACTGCTCCACATGCAATTCTGGAGAGTTCGCTATAGCTATAACTTCTAGTTAAGTAAAAGCCAGTCTTCTTAGTACTAGGTTCTTCCACTTCACTCCAAATTAGAACTAGTTTTTATCTTGAACAGACCTATAGAAATAAATGGGAAAACTAGAAAACAAAATACAGTTCTGTGAGAAAAAGAATGGTATGTTTTGGCCTTAAGAAAAATCAGTACAAAGCATGCTATGCTGATTTCATGTTGCTCAGATACAAGGTAAATTACCAAGAATCTTGCTGATTCTGTTAATTGATAAAGAGTTATTATATCACATAGCTACACCTTCCTGTATGGATTCTCTTTTCTTGACTTAATGTAATTAAACCAGAACAGACATTGTTTCTAGTCAACTTGCCCTAATGTTGAAGTAAATCTCTTGTGGTTATAACCCTGTGCTCAAAGCTAAAACCCCAAATACTGCAAAAGAAAGAATAGTTCTTGAACCAGATGCAGAATCTTCATGCCTAGAAATAGTTCATTGAAATATGAACAAAGACATGTATCTGGCACTTCCAAACAGAGGTTTATAGGGTAGTATCAATTCACTAAGATTTGTATATGCTTATGTTTTATGCCACAACAGGGAGGTAGTAAGCATGTTTTACATCAATTGTTCAAAGCACTTTACAGTCCTTCAGTGGTACAACACCGTTCCGGCTGGGCTGTGTCAGCTCTTCCTTCAGAAAACAGGTATCCAAATCCTTGCAAATTGATCAGGAAAACATGCTCTGGGCTGCGTGGGAATGGCAGAAAAAAAAATCTGTTTCCCAGGCTCTTCCAAAAATTGACCTGAATGATTAAATGTGTTCATAAATATACAGCCTCACTCCCTGCTTACCTGTAGGAAGCACATATATTTCATCCAGTACATTTCTAAAAGGATTTATATGTCTTTGTGCAGTATTTTGATTTTAGCAACATTTAAATATGTTGACATCACCTATTAGACGATTTTGACATCTAATGATTGCTGACGTCATAACGTGGAGTGATCCTGACCCTTTATATATGTTTCAGAGGAGAAAATTAAAAACATCAGTCATTATGACCAGAATTGTCCTCCTAAGCCTACTAGTCCAAGCTCCTGCTATAGAGGGCAACCACCTAAAAAACACAGATCTGTACTTTGGACAAAAAAAATGTGAATTACAATTATAACACACAGCATGCTTTTTTACACATGCTTATGAAAGTATACAGAGAATATAGGTAAGTATACATAGATATGTTTACATGTCTATACAATTTTATGTTTCTGTGTAGGTACACTAAGAGAGGCTTTAAGAAACTGTCATTCACCTTCTGTAATTCTTATTTTCTAAACATCAAAGCATTCTAAATGCTGCTACTCTTTGGTGTTAAAAACTTAACAGTATAAACCTATTCAATAAACACACTTTAAAGAAAAAAAAGCCTGATAACTCTGCTATGATCCTCTGGTGGTTTGTTGTTCTCATCCTCGTATTTACATAGTTCACTGTTAATAAGCTAAGCCAGCCCATTGCAATAAACCAAACATCACAGTAAACAAGCTAAAGTAATCTAAATTATGAACAAACTAATGTGTTCTTACCGTTCATTAAGGTTGCCTAGGAACTAGTTTTTACTTTTTTGAAAAACAGTCAACGTCTGGATAAACAACCCAGCCCCCAAAACGTGCAGTGAAAACAGATAACATCTGAAAGCTATGAAACGGGAGTGGCAAAGGCACACCCTGGCCTAGCCAGGCTGGCTGAGAACACTGAGAGATAATGACTTACGAACAGGGATGACGGTGTGCTCTGGCCAAGATTTAGATAAAGAAAGCAGCCACCTAAATTAGACTTTTAGATCGTAAGTAATCATACAGAGAGATGTTCCGATTCTTTGGACCATTAAGAACCAAAATTAGCACAAATAACTAGGTCTTCTAGACATTCATTAAACATGAAAGAAAATGGCTCCAAGGGGGTAGTTGGCGCCACTAATTAGCCTTGTCCCCCCATCCTCTGCCCCAGCAGTGCTCTCCATGCTTTTTATGCAATTCCACAATGTTCTCTAGGCCCTCCACCCTTTGTGACATGTAGTGGAGGGGCAGAGAGAAAAAGTACAGCAGAGCGTCTTTTCCCCTAGTCATAGCCCCGCAACACAGAGCTCTTGCAGGTAAGAGAGGGGAGCTCCTGCTACATGGGCACGTACAGGAGGTGGAGGCTCCTGCCACAGCCTGTTCACCCAGGTGCTCTTCCAACTCCACCATGAAGGGACTTCAAAATGCATGTTGAATGTGTAACTCCGGATCTCGGTGGTGGATTTTATTCTTTGAAATTTGGACCAAAACCAAAGTTCTGGTTCCAATGCAAACACTCCAAACTGGTGGAGTGTTTGAAAATTGCAAGCTGATCTAGATTCACAGTTTTTGGAAAAATAAATTTGTAAACACCAATACAACATACTGAGAAGTTGGCTTTTGTATTGCAAAAGGTGATACAGCAAGGATACTTCTTAAGCTATTCAGGCAAGTCAGGAACGTATAAAGGACCTTCAAAAAAGATGTTATTGATCCAAGGTGATTATTCAAAGTTCATGTTTTTATGCTACAGTCACATGCTATTTAAACAAATCAAAGATTTCACATGCACTGAAACACTAAAAGAGAAATTTTCATTAGTGATGTTTGTACAACGATAGAATCATTCTGATCAGGTAAGTTGCTTCAATGAAGCAATTATGTGTTTTTAAAGGTAAAAATATTCCTTAGTTTTCATACTGTCCTAAATAACATAGCATACTGTTGTGTATTACATTTACCACAACACCTATAAGATTCTATACTATCACCTTTCAAATCAATCCAATCATTCTAGGCCAGTCTTCTCCAAACTTTTCCCTTCACAAGAGAGGCCAACTATTTGCTCCAGCCCAGGACAAACACACATTTTGGGAGCTACCATTTTGCAGGAATTTAATTTTCTAGCCATTTACACACATATGCATTAGGTATTAATTGCCTCCATTTTTGCTCTGCCAAGACATTATACTTAGTGCATATAGGTGTAAATAGTGACATAAGGCAATGAAGAGTCAAGCTCTTTGGTTCTGTAGCTCATACACACCTTTTAAGTAGCATACTGGGTACTTCGATTAGATTTTTGACTGAAGATTTGTGAGGAAGGGTTACTTCTACAGTAGATCAGGTACCACTCCATACTTGGAAACTTGCAACTATTTTTAACATTATTCAAGCTGATAAGTATTGGAATTTAGCTGCTTTTTATTTTACTTTATAAAATGTTTGCTCTTATTTATAACAACTTGATTAGAAAGTGCTGATTCTCAGCCCATAGTGGTTTGCAGATAGCACTGCTCTGGGACTGAGACACTAGGGGGTCTGAATTTTCACTCTGCCATAAGCTTCCTGAGGACCTCCAGCAAGTTACTGAGTGATGAAGTGGCCTAGTTCCCCTGTGAGATAACAATAATAGTACTTCTGCCCTTCTGTTTTTGTCCCACTGGATTGGGCAGGCTTAGATTGATGATCAATACGTGCCTGGAACAACCAGATGTTCAGTCACAACTACAATAATTATTATCCTCATTCTCAACTGCTCTGATGAGGAGGGAAAAAATGATGGTTTTGTGTAGAGAAGCAAAAGAAGCTGCTTAATACCTCTGTGTTAAAAATACCATCTTTTACTGTCCTGTTGGTTACATTTCTTTTTCAGAAACAGCAAAACCCCCTTCTAACTAGAAAATAGTGTTTTCTTCCATCAATCTGCACAGAGAGGAAAATCCATCTTTTTGTGCTTCTGCTTAGCTCAAAGAACATGGTAAATAATGTTAAGAGGATCTTATAGCTGAAATTCTTGGTAAATTTACAGAATTCCAGAAGTAAACACTGATTTCCAAGTCTTTCCACAGTTACGTTGGAGAAGAGAGTTTTTCACATAGTAATTATCACTGGTAACACTCCACACTCTCCATTAAATTTTAATCACAATGATTAGGTTCAACAAGAAGTAGAAGCGAGCTCTAACACCAATTTTTGTTTCTCTCTTGTTCCAAAGTATAAATGTGTTTTTATGAATACATACTGTATTTACCACAATGGGAAATCTTGTTTGTTGTTTTGAGAAAAGACGTTTTAAAAATTACTAATTACACATTAGTCCCATTTTTCGGAGATGATTAAGCAATGCCAACAACAGCTTACTTTACCATAACCACAGCCTTTTCCAGAAACTGATAATTTTATGATCAGTTAAAAATTAAATGAGATAGTTCTTATAACCTACAAGAGCCTTACATCATTAACATGTCAACAGAAGGTGCCCAAACCATCGTGTTCTACTGCACAATAAAAGAACCACATACACAGTAGTCCCAAATTTTACAACTTAGATTTCTCTATTTCAGTATATAATATGCTTCTTTCAAATTTTAACTCAGTTCTACCCTGAACATAATTTTTACATAAAGTTTGCTTCAGATGAGATGAATTTACTCAAAGGAAGGGTAAATGAAGGGCTACTAACTGTAGTCAATTCAGTTCACACGTACCATTACATACTGAGAATAAATCACACCGCCTCTCCAAACATACATCACAACCATCATCCCTGCTTCCAGCTGTAAGGAATTTAAACATAATTCCTTTTACAGGAATACTTTCTTGGCTCAAATTCTGCCTTTGTATCACCTGAAACATAAATGATGCCACTAGCATGGCATTGTGTGGAGATCAGAGCTGAATCTGGAACAGACACAATAGTCAGTGACAGAAATGGGAGCCAAGCTTCACAGACTTTTGGATCATGATCACATTTAGTGTTGACTGTCTTGTGCTGAATTTTGTAAAAATATTATTTTGAATGGCATGAGCTGTGTAATATTTTATTTAACAGCATGTATCATTTTAGAAAACACATTTAAAATACAACGTTTTGCTGCCAGTTCCCAGAAAGAACATGGCCATGATCATGCAGAACGGGTGAACATCCCCAGGCCAGATTTAAATGGCAAAACCAAGTTAAATTATATATGTGCCTGTGCTGAAACACTATTAAAAAGTAAAGCCTATAAGTCTGAGGAAGAAAGGCTGGTTTCCAAAAGCATAGCAACATGTTTGATAAAGGACCCCAAATACCTGCCTCCTCACAAACGGCATACTTCTACTCCAGCCTGACATTTCTTAGAGGCACTCAAAAGATGGCTCCTCTTGGCTCTCCCTGCACCAGTCAGGTGAAAGGCAGCATGAGCAGAATAAAAGGTTCCTTAGCAAGAGTGCTCTTCATTCATTTAAACAGACACCAGATTTTTTAGATGAGCAAGAAAGACAAATAAGGACGGCAAAGAAAATGAAGAATGTTGCAAATGAATCATGCAGTTCAAAAAAACCTTATTCCTGTCTGCTTTAATATTAAACTAAACAATGAGTCCAGCAAACCAGGGTCTACTTTATATCCAGTTTGGACACAGATACTTTGCCCACACAGGAGGACAGGTATCTGCTTTTTGGAACTACCAGACCTGCAGCAGCTCCGGTGACTAAGCAGCTGGACTGAGCAGTGCATGAACAGCAAACCCAGCCTCCCTGCATTTTCTCTCCACATCCCGTATGCCTGGCATGTGCCCGCACCTGAAGGCCACAGTGCACTGCACCAATTGCAGCTCTACCAGCTAAGAGGGCAGCCACAGAAATGAGGTAAGAATACAGTAAGTGTTCATTGAATAATACCGTATTTCAACGTTGCTATCTAGGATTTTGCAAGCAGATGAACTTTATGTCATGAACTCTTAAGAAAGTCTTCAAAAGAAGAGGAAATATCTCCCAAATTACTCTTCTTTCCAGTCATTTTCTCAAAGGGCTGACTATGGTTCCCCGACCCTGTGGACTGCAGAGCAGCATGGGAGCCCAGCCTAGCCCCTGGATGCTGCCTTGTCAGCGCCTGAACTCGTCTGGCTGAGGTCTTGCCTCCCAGCAGCACAGCACCCAATACTCGCTGCTGGTGTGGAGATCCCTGCCTCAAAAAGAGCCTGGTCTCTGTCATCCACTTCCCAGGACAGTGAGAAAATGTCATGGCTGTGTCACCTCTGCTTCCTACAGATCCTCTGAATCCCCTCTGAGCCAAAATAACGTCTATAGGGGGACACAAAGTTTGCGCCAAGGCAGCTGGCCTCCTTCTGTCGCAGAAAGAGCTCTGGGAGAAGGATCACAGTTCTGCATTAACCTGGTGACCTGACAGTTTCATCAAGCATTGATTTACTCTAGGAATAAAGAAGAGCCTAAGTCTCCATCCCTCCTCTGCCCATAGAACCATCTAATACTACTTCCCCATTAGTAACGGCAGCTGCTCATGCAGGGCTGGCTGCATTGCACTCACTATATATCCACAGATGCGGTGTAAATTTCCATAGATCTGGAGAGGCAGACCTTGTGGATATTAGCACCACTGCTGCTCAAAAGTCTGCAAATGACCTCCCTTGCTTGTCCCAAAAGACATTTCTCCCTCTCCCGCTCTCTTCTTCTCTCACAAACACAAATACATATTACTCTTAGCAGAGTCTTCTAGCCTTACCAAAACCTTATGGTCTCCAACGGTCTCACGTAGAGAGTAGATGACAGTGACATATATTCCTATTCGTACAAGACAAGCTACTAACATTATTCCTTCAGCTGAACAAATTTGGGATCAAGAGGAGGACACTGAGAATTACAATTTTACTTTTTTGCCAAAATTTTCTTTTCTTAACATTTTCCAGTAACTTTCAGTTGTAGTAGACCTGAAGGAAGGGAACACACACTGAAAACCCAGTTCACCAACAAAAGAATGAAAAATTCTAAATAATAGGTGTATTGACTTGGGATCGATTCCTGGTCCTTTTTCTCAGAAAAGGTTTAGTTATGTAAACAGGATGTGACTGAAATACTCATTTTGGCAGGAGGAGAGTCTTTTGACAAGAAGTGTTCCTAAAAAAGGCATTTGTAAGTTTTTTTATCTTCAGGCAAACCATCAGAATGCTCAAATCAGCTTCCTACCAGGACACGTTTCCAGTACAGGCAAAGACCTATCTCTGAATTACTCATTTTCTCCTAAGCAAATGCACAGCTATATTCTACGCGCAAAAGTCCAATCTATTTCCTGAAAGAAGCAACAGTGGGAAAACGCATCAGAAATACATACAAAAGAATATAATGAATAGAAGCAGTCTGCTACAAATCTCACAACCTGTGGTGCTTTCCTCAAGCCTGGCTCTTGAAGCCCAGAAGCTTTCAACAAAGAAAATAATTTTCTACTTCTCATTCTTGCACAAAAAAAAAATCTTGAAAATGTGAAACCACCACAACCAAAAGGTTCAGATGTGAAACATTCCAAATGTATTACTTACTAAAAATCAGAGGGTTTTAAAGGCAACATTATTTTGAGGTCCCAATAAAGATTTGTTTTAAACAATTTATTCTCAATATAGTACTAGTGATTTTAATAAATATTGCTATTAGAAGAGCTATCTATTTGATTTGATAGCAATCAAATTGCCCAGTCCAGTCACCTTATTAATGACAGCTGTTTGCTCTAACACAAGCAGTAGAATGAAACCTGCTCCCTGAAGCCCTTTCTGCGTTATAGATACCTCAATCAGTTCTGGTGAGAAGAAGCCTCTTTATTTACAGCAATTCAATGAAAACAGAATTCTAGTTATTTAGTCTATTATTCACTGGATGTTCCTGTAAATCACATTTCTATAGCGAGTGCATGTTTCAGTGCTCATCATGTTACAATTCTGTTACTAAGATTCCAAACACAAAACTGCTAGTAATGAGGAGATTTTCCCAAAATTACATGAAATCACATCTTCTCTCTTGTGCATATCCACCAGAGATGGACTGAACTCAACAGATACAGACCCAAATTCAATTTTACATGCATCTTTAAAAAAATAATCCAATTAAAAAAGAAGTTTATTTTTTCATTTTATTCTGGTTAAAAGTACAGTTACCGTCTATTTTCCCCTTCCCTTTCCTGAAGAGAAGGGATGATGGAAGGTAATAAAGGGAACAACTGATCCCAGGCAGAGATTCACACATCCAGAGGCATTTTGTGACACTCTAAGTAGCCAGTGTTTGATGCTGGCATTGGGATTTGGCTTCAGTTCCTTCAGCTCAGCTCCAGGAGAACTGGAAGACCGCTAGAGGACAAATCCCTGCAAGCATCACCGTATGGAGGTCTCCTTCCCATCAGCTCTATCCAGCAGGTTTTACCATAGAATAGACTCAGGCAGATTTGTGCAATAACTGCCAAATACATACTCAGTAGAGTTTTGTAATCAGTCACACATGTACAAAGAATTGTTTGGATAGAATAAATGTGTCCCATATGTCAAAAGCCCCATGTAATACAACCAAAAACATATATGGGAATAAAAGAGCATACTGCTGTAGCCAGCTTCAGGGACTGTAGAGGCCTGAGTAGTACTTACTGGCAAGTGGCTTCCAGTCCCTGTCATGATAAATCTGTGAACATGCACATCATTAGAAGATATCTCAGCACGATCTCTTCAGAGAGGAAGCCAATTACAAACTCTCCAAGTGGCAGGAGGGTAGCATGCTGCCAATATACACTGCTTCGATCCTGACTGCTGTTCCGATGAAAATGCAGATTATTTTTCCTGACATGACATAAATAAGACTAGGGCAAAAGATTATGTCATAGGTGAATTATTGCCTCGATGTAACGCGCTCGTGGCCCATCAGACACAGTCTAGAACAGTTAAGTTCATGTAATGTGCCTCAATTCTGCATTTCTATCTGAACCTCTGATTTAGCTAACAGACTTTCAAAAACAAATTATAGCCAGACAAGACCTTACTGATTATACATGTGCAGATGCTGAAAAGCAATTATTATTCCAGCAAAAGTTATTACTGCAGAATCCAAATGTTTCCTCATGATTTGCCTTCTCCTATCACTAAGTACATCCTAGTTACTCTTAGCCACAATAAAGTTACACTGCCAACCCTTGAAGGATATTACCATCCTAGGTCATGATGCCTTGCTTAAGAGGGCCTTCAAAAACACACTAGGTGTATAAAAAGATTAGAAAGCAATCTGCAGTTGTGCAGTTCCCACAGAAGCATTAGCTCTGTCCATAACTATGGTCAGATGACCCTAAAATAAAACAGAACTTCTGAAATCCTGTTCTTGATGAGCCTGACAATTTCAGAAATCCTGCCTGAAAAGTTGCTCCCTGTCCTGTTTACCAGATCCAGATTAAGAAAAGAGAGAAACAAACAAACAAACAATCCCTCAAAGTCCTTCTTTTTTAGGTCAGCCAGCAGCGACATGAAGAGCGTAACTCGTAGGACACGTATTCCAAGGGGGTTTAACATACCTGTTTCCTTCTCCCCTCTAGTCCCAGAGAATAAAGTTTGACAGATTTATTACGGCAATTTTACATACATTGCGAATACACTAGTAATGATCTGAACATTTCAGTTGTGCTTACAGGCGGCCAGGGGGATTCCTAGAGAAACTGGAAATGTTTGTACGCTGCTTGCGACCCCTGCTTCAGAAAGTTGAGGCAAAAGGAAGGAGCGGGCGTCCCACGCACAGCCCTCGCACTACCCACGCAGCCTGCGCTGCCCTGGCAGTCGCCCTGCTCCGAAGTAACCACAAGTCCCTGGGCGCTGGCTCCGCACTGCGATGCTCAGCGCCGAGAGACACCCGTCCCGCCCGTCACCCCGC